>NC_135977.1:27972128-28052128 GCF_053455715.1 Rhinoraja longicauda
CCCAGTGGTGAAATTCAGTGAAACACCATGGCCACTTCTTTTCTTCGCTGATAATGAGGAGAAAGGATTAAAAAGGGTCTCGACCCGAAGCATCACCGATTCCTTCTCTCCGGCGATGCTGCCTGTCCCGCTGCGTTACTCCAGCACTTTGCGTCTATCTTCAGTGTAAACCAGCATCTGCAGTTCCTTCCTACACATTAAGGTTCGTGATGCCAAACATGGAGATTGTGAACAAAAGGAGAGATTGGTTAAATTAGCATGAATACATAAAAACCCAGAATAAAAATCAACAAAGTGGAATTACCTAGAATTGGATCTGACTTATTTTTGGTGTGCTAAAGCACTGTTGGATTAAGTGCAAGCTCCAGATTGATTAATCTTCAAGCTATTATTCAATTTAGTTTAGTTTAGTTTAGAGATACAGCGCAGAAACAGGCCCTTCGGCCCGCCTGGTCCATGCCGACCAGCGATCCCCACATATTAACCCCTATCCTACACACACTCGGACAATTTTTACATTTACCAAGCCAATTAACCTACAAACCTGTACTTCTTTGGAGTGGTCAAAAGCAGCATTGAATGAGTTCTGCACTGTTACTGACCACAGTATAAACTGCCAGTGTGGGCACATAGTTTATTTTAAAGAAATTCCTACCATTTACATAACAACATACGTTGCACTGAGTGATGTTATTTCTAATCGTTTTTTCTTTGAAGTAATCCATCATCAGGGCCATGGATAGGTGTTGGTGTAAATGTACTCTGAGAGCTGTTCTAAAGTTATGAATCTGTTTGCATAGACCACAAGGAATATAATTCTGTGAGTCAGTTTGCTATTTCCTCTGAGAGGGTGGTGACAGGCTGCTTCCATTTATATCGGCACGACTTTGGATTTTTCTGCCACCTATTTTAACAGTTGGAAAATTGTTAGAAAGCGTTTTTTTTTAGAAGTGGGGGACCTCATTCAAACGTACCGAATAGTGAAAGGCTTAGATAGAGTGGATGTGGAGAGGATATTTCCACTGGTGGGAGAGTTTAGGACTAGAGGTCATAGCCTCAGAATTAAAGGACGTTCCTTTAGGAAAGAGATGAGGAGGAATTTCTTTAGTCAGGTGAATCTGTGGAATTATTTGCCACAGAAGGCTGTGGATGCTGTCAATTTAAGGCAGAGATAGATTCTTGATTAGTACGGGTGTCAGGGGTTACGGGGAGAAGGCAGGAGAATGGGGTTCGGAGGGAGAGGGAGATCAACCATGATTGAATGGCAAAGTGGACTTGATGGACCGCATGGCCTATTTCTGCTCCTATCACTTATGACCTTATGACCTTATAAGTGCTGATCACTGTACATAGTTTAATGTCTGTTGAAAACAAATAATGTATAGGAGATTGGACGATGATTTAAATAGGCTGAACAGATATGAATGAATGTGAGGAAAGTAAGTTGGAGAAATTTGATAAGAGTAGGGAAATCCAGGAAGCCACTCCACCCGCTCAGAGACTTGCTTGTTAATGCTAACTATTCTGCGGCCTAATTCTGGCACTTGTTCCCGTAAGTGTTGGCTGTTGACAGGGCATAGCTAGTGAACCTGCCTTCAGACTCTGTTGCTGGACTCTGCATGGAGCCCAGAGTGGAATACAATCTTGTTTAGATGATACAGCAGTTACACTGGGGAATCTGCTCAGAGATAGCAATGAACCCATTTGTTTCAACAAACGTTTACAGCTGTGATGGAGAACGGTGCGTTACATCTTTATAAACTACTTTTGACAGTGGTGCTTTTGAATTATTACCTTAACTATAGAGTCATAGTCATACAGCGTGGAAATAGCCCCTTCAGCCCAACTTGCCCACACCGACCAACATGTCCCATCTACACAAGTCCCACCTGCCTGTGTTTGGACCATCTCCCTCTAAACCCATCCTATCCATGTACCTGTCCAACTGTTTCTTAAACTTTGCAATAGTCCCTGCCTCAACTACTGCCTCTGAAGGCTCGTTCCATAAACCCACCATTCTTTGGATGAAAAGTTACCCCTCAGATTCCTAGTAAATCTTTCCCCCTTCACCTTAAACCTATGTCCTCTGGTTCTCAATTCCCCTACTCTGCACAAGAGAATCTCCAAAGACGTACAGGTATGTAGGTTAATTGACTGGGTAAATGTAAAAATTGTCCCTAGTGTGTGTAGGATAGTGTTAATGTGCGGGGATCGCTGGGCGGCGCGGATTTGGTGGGCCGAAGGGCCTGTTTCCGCGCTGTATCTCTAAATCTAAAATCTAATTCTAAAATCTATATGCTTGCTTTTTAAATAATACTTCAATCATATTTACTTAATTTCTGCATAATGATTTAACAACATTTTAATATATTTTTAGATGTTTTCCAAAACTAGCAACATTTGGAAGCATTTCAAAAAGTTGACATTTTTGGCAGAAGACCAAGTTGGGAGCACTGTAAATATATGCCCGCTCTTTGTGGGGACATTTTACTGTCATGCCCTCTGCCACATGATTTCTGAATAGCTCTGTGGGCGAGGGCTTGCTGTGACCCGGATACATCACCCACATCCTGGTGCTGTTTAAGATGCTGCCTGTTGGGTCGAGGATGCCCTTGTGCAATTGGTTCAGCAGGGCGGGTATGAACCAAGTACATGCAGGAACATGAAAGGCATTGGGGAAGAACGGGAGAACTCATCAAAATGTACAAAATTCAGAAAGTGCTTAGAAACATAGAAAAATAGGTGCAGGAGTAGGCCATTCGGCCCTTTGAGCCAGCAGTGTCATTCAATATGATCATAAGAAAATAACTGCAGATGCCGGTACAAATCGAAGGTATTTATTCACAAAATGCTGGAGTAACTCAGCAGGTCAGGCAGCATCTCAGGAGAGAAGGAATGGGTGACGTTTTGGGTCGAGACCCTTCTCCAGCATTTTGTGAATAAATGAATTCAATATGATCATCGCTGATCATCCAATATCAGTACCCCATTCCTGCTTTCTCCCAATATCCCGTGATTCCGTTAGCCCTAAGAGCTAAATCTAACTCTCTCTTGAAAACATCCAGTGAATTGGCCTCCACTGCCTTCTGTGGCTGAGAATTCCACAGATTCACAACTCTCTGAGTGAAAAGGTTTTTCCTCATCTCAGTTCTAAATGGCCTCCCCCTTATTCTTAAACTGCGACCCCTGGTTCTGGACTCCCCCAACATGGGGATCATTTTTTCTGCATCTAGCCTGTCCAATCCCTTAAGAGTTTTATATGTTTCTAGCAGATCCGCAAACAGCTATGTGCAGGGAGAATGTTTCCGTTGGTGGTCGAAGCAGATACGTTGGTGGCACTAGGTTAATTCCCGGAATGGCGGGACTGTCATATGTTGAAAGACTGGAGTGACTAGGCTTGTATACACTGGAATTTAGAAGGATGAGAGGAGATCTTATCGAAACGTATAAGATTATTAAGGGGTTGGACACGTTAGAGGGGATCTTGTAGAAACATATAAAATTATTAAGGGATTGGACAAGCTAGATGCAGGAAACATGTTTCTGATGTTGGGGGAGTCCAGAACCAGGGGCCACAGTTTAAGAATAAGGGGTAGGCCATTTAGAACTGAGATGAGGAAAAACTTTTTCAGTCAGAGAGTTATGAATCTGTGCAATTCTCTGCCTCAGAAGGCAGTGGAGGTCAATTCTCTGAATGCATTCAAGAGAGAGCTAGATAGAGCTCTTAAGGATAGCGGAGTCAGGGGGTATGGGGAGAAGACAGGAACGGGGTACTGATTGAGAATGATCAGCCATGATCACATTGAATAGCGGTGCTGGCTCGAAGGGCCGATATGGGTTATGTGCAGGCAGATAAGAGTTGGTCTTAGCATCGTGTTTGGCACAGGTACCGTGGGCTGAAGTGACCATTCCTGCGCTGTGCAGGCATGTTCTATTTATCTTAACCGTACATTGTGTAAAATGCAGAATCACAATATGCGGCAAGCTGCGATTTTTGGCAAGTACAAATAACTCACTGGGTTTTGATCCAGAACAAGGAAGAGCCTGTATCTACTGGCAGGAGAACCAGGAACCTGCGGACACAGATTCAAAATAGTTGGCAAAAGAGTTGGTGGAGAAGAGAGGAGAATTTCTTTAGCTCAGCAAGCCACAGGAATATGGAACGCCTTGGCTGATTGGGTGGTTGAAGTAAATTCAACTGAAACTTTCCAAAGGGCTTTGAATCTCTACGTTCAAGGAGAAATAATTGCAGATTTGTAGACATGTGAGAAAGAGCAAGGGACTGGGGCTAATTGGTAGCTAGCTCTTTCCCAAAGTTAATGAAGAACAATGGACCCAGATCAACTCTGTTAAAGACCTTCATAGTTCAAAAGTTCTAGGCGCCGAATTAGACCATTCGGCCCATCAGGTTTACTCCGCCATTCAATCATGGCTGATCAATCTTTCACCCTCAACCCCATTGCCACCGTGCATGTTTATTATCGCTGCAGATTTTGGCTAATAAAAAGCAAATTTGGTCAAATCTTTCTCATCGCCTGTCTCTCAGACAGTAGTCACGGACCAACAACCATGAACCAAAGCCAAACAGCTCCAAGTGCAGTGAATGGCTGCAAGGAGCGGCAATTACCATGGAAGAATAGGCTGCTGGCTGCTGCAAGCGACTGACGAGCAGTAGTTTAAGCTGCCAGCATTATTTACCAGTCGTGGTAGCGATCAACAACGTCTCTGTCACTATAGCAGCAGCCAGCAATCATCAGCATACAACAGCAATCAGGGACGGCTGTATGAGTAACAACTGTATCAGGGGCAACTGCAAAGATATTAGTCAGCGGCCTAACAAAGGTAATAACTATCACTGTCTCTCACTCCCAACAGGCAGCAATGCTCAGGCAAGTCCGCCAGCACTGTAAAAGGTAGCTCAATGTGAAACTATCAAATTACTCACCAGCAGAGGCTGATGGATTGCAATAATGATTCACTAGTCCTGGGATGTTGGCACTGATGTGTGTATAGAGATTGGGAAGGCTGCTAGTTTTTAGAAAAATTAGGGGGGGGTTTACTGAAATTTATAAAATTCTGATGGGGCTGGACAGAGAAGATGCAGGAAGATTTATTCCCAGTGATGGGGGAGGTTGAGGATTAGGGTATCACAGACTAAGGATATGGGATGAGCCACTGGGGAATGTCGTATAGTGTGACTTCTTCACCTAGAAAATGGAATTCTCCACCACAAAAGGCTGTTGAGGCCAATTCATTAAATATGTTGCTGAAGGAGATAAAATGAATATCCTTCTTCAGGCCACTCTCCTCCCCCCCATTTCATTCAGAAGGTCAAAGGGCAAAGAGAACTCCCAGTAGTCACCTGGCTGGCTTGTGTCTTCAGTTTAGTTTAGTTCAGAGATAGAGCGTGGAAACAGACCCTTCGGCCTACCAAGTCCGCACTGACCAGCGATCACCCCATACACTAATTCTATCCTACACACTAGAGAACAATTTACAGAAGGCAGTTAACCTACAAACCTGCACGTCTTTGTAATGTGGGAGGGAACCGGAGCACCCAGAGAAAACCCACATGGTCAGAGGGGAAACGTTCAAACTCTGTACAGACAGCACAACATAGTCAGGATCGAACCGGCATCTCTGGTACTGTTCAACAGCAACTTTACCGCTGTGCCACCCCGAATATCTGGGACTTACACAGCCCTGTTGTACTGTTATTTTTTTTAAGGTAAATATCTACACCAATCCTTATGATTTTTATAGGTCCCTAAAACTCGGATACTTTTAAAAACTCTTTAAGTAATGGCTTTGAGATTCTGCCACAGCTTTGCATCATGCTGAAGGCTGCCAGGATGTTTCTGGGGACAGGGTCTCAGTTCTTAGGACCTTGTTGTGTTACACCTCACCACTCACTTTCTGGGTCTGTGGGTCTGTCTGATCCGCCTTCTGCCTGGCTGGTACAATATCGGTATTAGTATTGGTTTACTATTGTCACCTGTACCATGATGCAGTGAAAGAACTTTGTTTTGTGTGATCTCCAGGCCGATTATGAAACACATCAATGGATGTATTGATGCAATCATACAGTATGTGAGGACAACAGGTAGTGCCACACAGAATGGGAACAGAGTGCAGAATATACTGGTACAATGACAGAGAAAGTTATAGAGTCATACAGAGTCAATGGAGTCATAGAGTCATATACATGGAAACAGACCCCTTGGCCCATCTTGCCCACGCCGGCCAACGTGTCCCCTCTTCACTAATGTGCCTGCGATTGGCCCATATTCCTCTAAATCTATACTATCCATGTACCTCTTAATGTTTCTTAATCGTTGCAATAGTACCAGCCTTAACTACCTCCTCCCGCAGCTCGTTCCATACACTCACCACCCTTTGTGTGAAAAAGTTACCCTCAGATTCCTATTAGAACTATCCCCCCTCACCTTAAACCTATGTCCTCTGGTTATCGATTCCCCTACTCTGGGCAAGAGACTCTGTGTCTTTTCCCGATCTATTCTGCTCATGATTTTTGTACAAGTGCCGATTTTTTTTAATGTGCAAGGGCTGTAAAGATGTAGACAGGTGCCTGTCCAGGAAGTGGGTTGTCAACCTTGATTTGGCCTCTGGTTTATCTCTGGTTTATCTACACCTCCATTCATGTCCCAACCAAGGCAGTAGAGGACTAGATGTGTTTCGCATGTGCAATGAGTGAACGTGATTAAATGTTAATTCATCGTGCGTGGGATTGTGGTTCCTCTAAAAAATTCTTAGTACTATTGGAAACCTTCCATTTGAAGCAATCCTGTTATTTTTCTCTCGGCTTTTCCTGCCACAAATGCATTTTATTTCTGCTTTATGATCAATAACAGGTGCTGTTCATTTATTAATATATGCTACTAAAAACTAGGTCCTAATATTTTTCATACATCACAGTAGGATGTTTTTTAACATCATTGAAATAGCAGCTCTATAGAATTGGATTACTGACAGGAGACATATTTTTGTGGTAGTTTGAATTGTTTAAACATGAATGTTGAATTTATTATAAAAACACATCTGATTTTGAGGTTTTATTCTACAAATGGTCTGGGATCAGATGTTTGCACAGAGCATAGAGATTGTATTGGCAGCTTGCATGGAATCAAGTCGACATCATGTAAATGTGTTGTGAAAACTCTCAATCAATAAAACCTATAAAGCAATTTCTGGTGTCCCGGGGAGAGTGTGGGCCAACTCAGCATCCTTTGTAATATGTACTCCTTAATGAAGGTGAAGAGGCTCAATAATTTCTACAATATAAAGGTCTGGCTCAGCTGGTGCTGGCAATGAAGTGGAAAATCTTCATACTTGTCGACACCGTGTACACTGACAGCTATTTCTCATCAATAAATCCGATAAACAAGCTTAATATGAACTGGCTTTTGGTTAGTCGTTAAGCTGAAGCAAAAAGCTGCTTGGTTATTCAATATTTTATATATGCATAACTGGAGAAGGGCTAACAAAAAAGTAACTTCTAGAGTTTTAAAATTACTTTAAGGTAAAGTCCTGTAGCAGTATACAGTATGTCTTGATTTGACCCATGCAGAAGCTGCAGATACTGATGCACTGGATCGTAACAGTTACTACTGTGGGTTCCAAACCTTATTTGATATCTTAGTTGATTACAATGCAATATGTCCTAATCTCTGTAAACCTCTCAAGTCAATTCAAGTTCATTGTCATATGCAAAAGTGCAGTGAGATACAGGTACAATAATATTCTTGCTTACAGTAGCATCACAGGCACATGGACTCAGACAACACACGCAGATAATTTACATGTAAATTCTACATGAGCATGAAAAGAAAAAGACCGTGAGGAAAACACGTTAGAGGCAGGAAACATGTTCCCAATGTTGGGGGAGTCCAGAACCAGGGGCCACAGTTTAAGAATAAGGGGTAGGCCATTTAGAACGGAGATGAGGAAAAACTTTTTCAGTCAGAGAGTTGTAAATCTGTGGAATTCTCTGTCTCAGAAGGCAGTGGAGGCCAATTCTCTGGATGCTTTCAAGAGAGAGCTAGATAGAGCTCTTATAGATAGTGGAGTCAGGGGGTATGGGGAGAAGGCAGGAACGGGGTACTGATTGTGAATGATCAGCCATGATCACATTGGCTCGAAGGGCCGAATGGCCTACTCCTGCACCTGCACCTATTGTCTATTGTCTATTGTCTACTTATCTCTTCAAGCTAAGAAGGCATATGAGCTGAAAAGCTGAAAAGCTGAAAGAAGAACAAAAAAAATATTATCCTTGAATGGAAATAATGCCATGTTTTGATGGCCAGCAATTGCAAAGACATTTCCCAATTGGACTTACCTAATGAAATGCACAATTGCTCCTTTAGTTTTACATCTAAAGGAAACTGGAGATGCAATAAATTTTGCACACCACGTTAATATTAAAAAATATTTTAATTTAAATCTCGCAATTGGTTATAGTCATCAAATGTTGTGAAAGGCTTCTTGGTCGCCTATTTTTAGACTCATAAAATTGACCTCATGTGTAGAAAGGAACTGCAGATGCTGGTTTAAACCGAAGATAGACACAAAATGTTGGAGTAACTCAGCGGGACAGGCAGCATCTCTGGAAAGAAGGAATGGGTGACATTTTGGGTCGAGACCCTTCTTCAGACTGAATCGATTGTAATCATGTATTGTCTTTCTGCTGACTGGATAGCACGTAACAAAAGATTTTCACTGTACCTCGGTACACATGACAATAAACTAAACTCAAACTAAAACTAAAACCTTTTGTGTCTAAAATTGACCTCCAATTGACTCAGTGGGATGGAACCTTCATGATGGATACCATAGCTGTAATAGTTTGAAGAACTCATACACAATGCATCTCAAAATTAATCTCAGGTCAAATGGCTATATTAATAGTCAAGGACAGGAGGTCAAATTCTTCAGATTAAAGTACTATTCTATTCCAAAAAAAACCCCTCTGAAATGGACTAATATTTACACTCAATCTCACAGTGAACCTCTATATCTTATAAGCAATGCAAAAAAAAACCCGATGGATATGATTGAGTGATAGCTTTGGCGAGCGTGCAGAACTGGATACTGATAAACCTGACTAACCTGGTACCAGCTCCAATACCATTTAGACATGCACGGGGCTTATAAATCTTGTCATTCTATCCTTGTTGGTATTTCATCAATGTAACACTAAATCTATGATTACATCTTGCAATCTTATAGCTTTGGGAGAAACCTCAATTCTGCTTTACCTTTAATACTGTGGTGTTTTTCTTTAAATCACCATCAACTTCTATACTTGAGAGGTGAAATGTATACTAATGAGTTCACTTTTTGAGTTATCCATTACTTTAGATAGGTCCAAATGGCATTATAATCTTTGTAATAAAGCAACATTTTCCTTGACGTACGGAATTCAAATTTAATAGAAGATTAGCTTAAACTTGCTCATTGTTTGGAGAAAGATGAAATGGTTATTGGAACCATTTTAACTCGTAAAATTAAACAGAAATTAATTGCAAGGTGGAAGGGATGAAAATCTGTCTTCATTGACAGGTTGGTGGTGGTGGGGAGAATTAACACCTTCAAGTTCCTGTGTGTGCATATCACAAGGTCTGCCATGGACCTTGCAAATAGATGCAATCAGAAGGAAAGCCCATCAAAGTCTCTACTTTCTTCGAAGATTGAGGCGATTCGACAAATACTCTCTTGAACTTCTGCAGGTATTAGGTAGAGAGCATATTGACTGGTTGCATCACGGTCTGGTTTGGCAACTCGAATGCCCAAGAATGAAGGAGTTTACAAAAGGTGGTGAGCACTGTACATCATGGGTACTGATGTACCCCACCATCGAAGGGAACTATGGGAGGCGCTGCCTCAAAAAGACAGCCAACACAATCAGGGACCCACACTACCCTGGCCATGCACTCATTTCACTCCTGCCATCGGGGAGAAGGCATAGGAGCCTGAAAACCATAACAAAGATAGACACAAAATGCTGGAGTAACTCAGTGGGCCAGGCAGCATCTCTAGAGAATAGGAACAGGTGGCGTTTTGGGTCGAAACCCTTCTTTAGACTGAAGAATTTTGACCCAAACAATCAACCAGCATCTGCAGTTCCTTCCTCCGCATGAAAACTTGTCCTGATTCAGGATCAGCTTCTTCCCAACAACCATCAGGCTATTGAACACTACAACTAAACTACAAACAACAAACTGTCTGGGTTGAACTCGGGACCTCAGGTTTTGTTTTTGTTTTTGCATTATATTGTTTTTTTTAATTTATTGAACATCTTTCCTGGTTCTTTCCTGGTATCTACTGAGTACTATGTTTACATACCTGTTGTGCTGCTGCAAGTAAAAATTTCATTGTTCCATTTTGGAACATAAGACAATAAAGCAATCTTGACTTTTTTTACTCTTGAGGTACCTTTCAACGTCAACACCATCCAATTTTGTCATCATTTAACAAAAACTCTGCTTCTCTGTTATATGCATCTTATCTATTCTACCCATGATTTCCTCAATGAACTCCAACATAATAGTCAAATATAACATTCCCTTCATAAAACCATGTTGAATGCATTGAATCCTATTATTCCTTTCGTTGTTTCGTTATTTTCCCTTCATTAAAGATCAAGTCAGCTCTTAACAATAGGCAATAGACAATAGGTGCAGGAGTAGGCCATTCGGCCCTTCGAGCCAGCACCGCCATTCAATGTGATCATGGCTGATCATTCACAATCACTACCCCGTTCCAGCCTT
The DNA here is from genome assembly GCF_053455715.1 of Rhinoraja longicauda. Lineage (NCBI taxonomy): Eukaryota > Metazoa > Chordata > Chondrichthyes > Rajiformes > Arhynchobatidae > Rhinoraja > Rhinoraja longicauda. The sequence goes on from NC_135977.1 coordinate 27,982,916, forward strand.
CTCCCCATACCCTCTGATTCCACTTTCTTTAAGAGCTCTATCTAGCTCTCTCTTGAAAGCATCCAGAGAATTGGCCTCCACTGCCTTCTGAGGCAGAGAATTACACAGATTTTCAATTCGCTGACTGAAAATGTTTTTCCTTATCTCCGTTCTAAATGGCTTGCATCTTATTCTTAAACTGTGGCCCCTGGTTCTGGACTCCCCCAACATTGGGAACATGTTTCCTGCCCCTAATGTGTCCAATCCCTTAATAATCTTATATGTTTCAAATCCCTTAATAATCTTATACGTGACCACCTAAGTTCCAAGGAAAACAACTTTTGGGTATTATTTTCTTGCATTTTAATGCTTGGTCCCTAGTTCTCACTTTGTTCAGTGTACTCTGTACAAGGACCAAGGCCATTGTATCCCAGAGAAAGTGTTGTGTCCAGAATTAAACATGGTGTGGTCTGCCTAGGAATATCAATTACTGTAGCACGCAGTAGCATTGAATTGTGGTTATTTCTGACCTCACAAGGCTAACATTCCACAATCAGTTTTTTAAATTAATTGATTGATTATAAGATGCAGCATGGAAACGGGTCCTTTGGCCCATGGAGTCCACGCTGACCATCGATCACCCGTTCACACTAGGACTATGTTTTCCCACCTTTGCATCCATTCCCTGCACACACAGGGCAATTTACAGAGGGCAGTTGCTTACAAACCAGCATGTTTTTGGGGTGTGGGAGGAAACCAGACTACCTGAATGAAACTCACACGGTCACAGAGAGAACGTGCAAACGCCACACAGACAGCACCCGAGGTGAGGATGGAAGCCAAGTCTCTGGCACTCTGTGAAAGCAGCTCTACCAACTGCACGACCATGCCATCCTAGTTTTGATAGGTTAATGGCAGCTACAGTATATATTGCATAGAAACATAGAAAAAAGGTGCAGGAGTTGGCTATTCGGCCCTTCAAGCCAGCACTGCTATTCAATATAATCATGGCTAATCATCCAAAATCAGTACCCTGTTCCTGCTTTCTCCCCATATCCCTTGATTCCATTAGCCATAAGAGCTATATCTAACTCTCTCTTGAATATATCCAGTGATTTGGCCTCCACTGCATTCTGTGGCAGAGAATTCCACAGATTCACAACTCTCAGACCGGCACGGTGGCGCAGCGGTAGAGTTGCTGCCTTACAGCGAATGCAGCGCCGGAGACTCAGGTTCGATCCTGACTACGCGTGCTGTACTGTACGGAGTTTGTACGTTCTCCCCGTGACCTGTGTGGGTTTTCTCCGAGATCTTCGGTTTCCTCCTGTTGCGCTACTATGCCACCCATGTTGTTTGGCACTACCATTGTTCCACATGGATAGCACAGATCTGCCATTTCTCAGTGTCCACGATGTGCCGTGGGCCATTAGTAGAAGGAAAGATATACTCCACCACAGTCTATAACCTTACGGCAGCATCTCTCCTGCATATCACTCCACTGTTACAAACAAGTCATAAAATTGATATATGTTGAATGAAGAGAGTAGACGAATAAATCAGGAGCACCAGCTTACTTAAAATGGAGCTGCTCACATCTTGAAACTGCAACAGCATATACAGCTTGCTATAGATATTGCTATGTGATGTAATAACCAATGAATTAGGTCAAAGCTCTTCAATCTTGTACTTTCAGTTATGAATGGCAGTGGCCAAGCAAACATCTGATGAGAGTCTAAAAACATCCCATTCCTCAATGATGAAAGGGCCCAGAATCTTACCAACACAAAGCCTGGATTCACCCCGGTCACTCCCTCTTCGTCCCTCTCCCATCAGGCAAGAGGTAAAGAAATGTGAAAACGCACAGCTCCAGATTCAGGGACAGTTTCTTCTCATCTGTTATCAGGCAACTGAACCATTCTATCAACAACTAGAGAGCAGTCTTGAGCTACTATCTACATCATTAGAGATCCTTAGACTATCTTTAGTGGGACTTTACTGCACTTTATCTTGCACTAAACGTTATTCTCTTTATCATGTATCTCTACACTGTGGATGACTTGATTGTAATCATGTATGGTATTTCCGCTGACTAGTTAGCACGCAACTAAAGCTTTTCACTATACCTCGATACACGTGACAAAAACTAAAGTACAGTAACTAACTAACTCATTTGATCTACTCCACATACTCGAAATAGCTGAGTGTGTTATATACAGCAAAGTCAGTGGATCAAGACAATGTCCCAGACCTGTGCTCCAGCACTAACCATGACTCTTGCAAAGTTGTTCCAGTATTTACAACACTGGCATCTCCCTAACTGTGTGGGAAATTGTACAGGTACGTCTTGTTCGTACAAGGCAGGAGACATTAAATCCAGCCTAATCTCAGTCATCAGCAGTATATTATCTGGCTTTTGTAGGATATTGAAAGATTCATTCCTGCTGTTACATTAATGGAGCAATTTAGGTGTAGTTCTTCACACATACTTGGAGAAAAACTCTAATATCCATGAAGAATACCAACCATGCTACGAGGCTAGCCATTGAAATATAACTCCTGATGCATCTTGTAACAGCTATACCCTAGCGGAAAGTGAGAACCTTCTAATAGCACACAAAAACCAAGGCTTTGGGAGGCAATCTGGGAAATTATTCCTCTCTGTTCTCTATTTTTTTTTTCAAACCTTATATTTTCCCTATTGATGCAAACCAGGAAGGCAGACACAGTACCAACATGCTTTAATCTTCAGTGTCCATAGCACTATACTTGTGTAAAATCAGAGGGAAGAAAAAAAAAATGTGAACGTGCACATTCATCTTCTTTAGAAATGACAGAATTCCTCACATGATCTGATTATTTACTAAGTATTTGAGGGCTTTTAATCATAGCTCTACAGCTACGATGAAAGATCCCTTCTGGACAGAGTCCTTGACACTGCTTAAGTTAAAGGCGCCAATGTTCACCAGGTAAGCATTTTAGCCATTAAAGGGCTTGATCAGTAACCCAGAGGACAATATGTGAAATATCTGTTCAGTCTTAATGTTGCTTTACTGGAATCACTTTGTGACACAAAGGAAAAGTGAATGTTGATCAGCAGTAAGTAATTATGTGGAAAGCTATATAAAGGTTTACTTGAATTTTAAAAAACACACCGAGTGCTAAAGCCTTACGTTGAACTGTTATCATTATTGCTGATAAATGTATTCATGTCATTTCAGGTTCGAAGGAGACATCTATTACAGCAAGTCAAGATTTCAGAAATCACTTTGAAGTTTGGTTGGGTGTGTTTGGCAGGGTAACCAATGGGTTGCTAGTTGAAATGTTAAATATTTGAAAGTTCAAACAAAAAAAATGAAAAGCCTAAACATTTTTTACTCAACCATGTTGAAGGGAAATACCTGCAATGGAATGATTTAATCGTGAGGTACAATTAATATACTAAACCTAATTAAAATCATCCACAATGTTACAAATGCAGTAATTTATCAGCATGAAACTCAGGTAAACTTCTTCCTTACATTCACAATATGAAAATTATGATCTTCTGTAAATGTTTATATTTCTTTGTTATGAAAATGATTTATTTTCCTAATCATTTAGAAGTGAGATGTATATTTGTGATGTAAATTAGTATCACTTTATATATATATATATATATACATACATATAGCAATATATATATAGTGATATATAGTGATGCAATATAGTGATAAAAATGCAATATAGTGATAATTTACATCACAAAATGTCCATGTCTATATATATATATATATACAAAATGTCCATGTCTATATATATATATAATATATTCAGATAGTAAAATATTCAGATAGTAATACTTATTTACATCACAAAATGTCCATATCTATCTATATACACACATATATATATATATATATATATGTGTATATAGATAGATATGGACATTTTGTGATGTAAATAAGTATTACTATCTGAATATTTTACTATCTGAATAAATATATGTGTGTGCGTGTGTGCGTGTGTGTGTGTGTGTGTGTGTGTGTGTGTACTATATGTATATACGGTATATATAGAGCTTTATATATAGTGCTTTTGAAATTTTAAAAATGTAAAGTGTAAAATGATGAAAAGATTGTCAAATACTTAAATATTAGAAGGAGTCACCAAACCATGGTCAAAAAGACAGGGATCTAAAGTAGGATCTTTAAGTGGACAGGCCCTTTGAAGGGGAGTCCCAGAACATGTAATATTGGGGATGAATACACAGCCAAATCTGGCTAGGAAATGTGTGAACAGAGTGACCAAGAGCAACAGAAAGTGCTTGTAAATGTTGAGAGAATATAAAAGAGATCAGGAAGCCAAAAGGAGATTTCTGCACAAGGGTAGCATTTTTGCACCTGACCTGCGAGGTGTCTGAGGTGCAGTGTAAGTCAGTTTGCAATGGGGCAATAACTGAATAGCTCAATAAGATACAGACTCATAATTTTGTATTTGTGAAAAATCACATCTTACTGCTAAAATTTAGAAAATAAATAAGGCCCACAAAAGTTTAAATATTGGGAACAGTTTAAAATGAAATGACAAAATCTAACAAAATAATTGGCAATTTATGCTCTGAATAACTTATTCAAATTTACTGAAAACCTGCATTTGATGCAGTTAGTGACAGTCTGAGACTAATAGCTAGAAAAAATACTAATACAATGTTTGTACGTCTTTTAAAATACAAAACATGCACCAAACATTCCTACAACCCAGGGCTGGTATGAATACTTCACTGCTGTTCGGTTTCACAGTAGCTCTGGATGATCTTATTACAAGATCCATATGCATACAAATTGAATTAAATATGACTGAAAATTCAACATGAAACTTCAGTCCCTGTTATTTTGTGGTGAGCTTTCAAACAGCACAGAAAGACATCTCAATCAGACATTGATAAAAGAATGGTAAACCAAAATAATGGAAACCTGAAATTTAAAAAAACACAAGGAAATGCTGAAAATACTATTTCAGGCAGCATATATGGAGAGAGAACTGGAATCTATGTTTCAAGCCAATAACCTTTCCACAGATGCTGCCCGACCTTCTGATTATTTCCGGAGTTTTCTGTATTTATTTGTGACACATTTGTCCAGCTTCGGCATGTCAAAGGGAAAATAAAATAGTCATGGATTATTTAAGCCTAATCACTTCACAAAAGTGTAAAAATAAAATTTAGATGCACTAGGCCAGATTTCTTTGTGTGCGAACAGACCCTCAAAAGCTGAAGAGCGTTCGGTTTTGAGCCCGACAAGCATCTAATAATGAATATCGAGTGATGTGCAGTTGTGGCCACCAAATCAATATGCTGCTCGAGAAGATTTGTTCACTTGACAAGTTTCATTCAAGCTTGAGAGACAATATGAAGTACAGGAATCTCTTGCTCTACAGGTATCAATACAACTGAAACACAACCATATGAATTTTCCAATTGAGATTCTTGAGCGCCAGAAGCCTTTGTGAACTGAAAGTGCAATTAGTCTAAGTGGCAGCCAACTGACACTTATGTTCAAATCAGAATTCCGATTCACTACCTAATTTGAATCATCACTGGGAGATGGTTGTCTTCTGTGGTTCATATGAGACGCACTTGAAACAATATTTCTTGTTCAAGCAGTTGACATGTTAATAGCAAAACCGGAAGGCGATGAAGGAGGCTGAAGCAAACATGAATATCAATATATTATTCAAATACAACAATGTGGCATCAACATGAGACTTCAAGAAAGGAGTGCACTGTAAAAGGAATTGGATGTTTTATGGAAATTGCCATTATCAGGGTCCACTGTTTTCAATGTATAATTTATATAAAGTACTTGGCTTTTGCTGTCTTTGGCAAAATACCAATACTTGAAGTATCTGATGCTTTTCTTATTCTTTTGAAAACATATTTACCTCCAGTTCCGCTATTACAAGGATGGCAATTTGTTTACACAGGAAAAAAACTATTCGGGCTGCAACTCATATTTAATGTCTTTGTAAATGATTCACATGATGCCATTTTATTTCAGAATCATAGTCAAATCTGTTTATTGACTTCTGATTGATAAATTGATTTTTAAAAAACAACTCATAAAAACTCAGTTCGTTGTTGGTTGGATGATCAAGAAATAACAACAGTATTTCATATTTTAAGTCAGTTCTTGTGAATCATTATGCAAATATCACATGACAACTTCCAATACTGAACAGCTAACCAGAACTAACTCTCAGGGATCACATCCTAAAAGCCGCAAAATACAGTGTGGTTCCAACAAACATCAGCCACCATGATTAATTTGCTTTATTTCACAGCAGAACAGCCTTAGAATTGCAGTGAAAAAAGATGCAAAGATGAACAAATAAATGAGAAAAATATTGTTGAGTATAAACATTAGTTCTCCTCCTAGTATATCCTAATTCTCAGTTCATCTGCTGACGGTTCCAGCAGTTGTCAAGGTTTTCGTAATGTCGACACAAGGAACTGCAGATGCTGGTTCCAAAAAAAAAGGCACACAATGCTGGAATAACTCAGCGCGTCAGTCAGCATCTCAGGAAAACATTAAGTGATGATTCAGGTCAGGATCCTTCATCAAAAGAAGGACTCCCATCCCGAAACGTCACTTATCCATGTATTCCTAAGATGCTGCCTGACCCGCTGAGCTACTCCAATACGCAGTTTCTTCCAAAACATTAGCAATGTTTATCTTTCCCAGGTGACCAAGTAATTAGGGTAAATCAATGATAAAGTAAATTATTGACGATCAATTGGGCAGGGTAGATAGATGACACAAAGTTTCTCTTTCCTTGGTGTATACGTTCTTATTTACTTTTCTCCCTTTCCTCATCTCAACGCTAGGATTTACAGTAGCCACTCCATAGTACTTACACTTGAAACAAATGTCTATGTTGTGAAGCTTGGCACTTAACTTCATGTTCATAAGTGATAGGAGCAGAATCAGGCCATTTGGCCCATCAAGTCTACTCCGCCATTCAACCATGGCTGGTCTATCTTTCCCTCTTAATCCCATTCTCCTGCCTTCTCCCCATAACCCCTGTCCTCCGTACCAATCAAGAATCTATCTATCTCTGCCTTAAAAATATATATTGACGGCCTCCGCAGCCTTCTGTGGCAAAGAATTCCACAGATTCATTCCTCTGACTAAAGAAATCCCTCCTCATCTCCTTCCTAAAGGAATGTCCTTTTATTCTAAGGCTATGACCTCTAGTCCTAGACTCTCCCATTAATGCAAACATCCTCCATTAAGTCTCCAATCACAGATCAGTATAGCTTATTGCATTGTATATAACATTGCAATAAAACATGGAAAATGGCCGCATGGTCTCCATCTGTAACATTTGCCGCTTGCATGTGTTAATGACATGAACATAGAGATCAGTGGCTGAAGAATAACAAAAGAGTTCATGTTTCAGGGCGATGTTGTTTCATGAACAATAAGTTTCAATCTAAACCTTGATGTGGAGTGATGTTTTAAAACCTGAAGTATCTGAAATAACCCAGTGGAATGAATATTGATTTCTCTAACTTCAAGTAACCTTTGCATCCCCTCTCTCTCTGTCCCTCCCCCACCCTAGTGTTGCACTAGTTTCACTGTTGGCCTGGTGAGTTTCATTGTTTGTACAACTCATTTTCACCAAGCCCACAGCTGACAATGGACCGTTTCCTTGATTATCATACTTTTTTGCATATCATATCATATCATATCATATATATACAGCGCGGAAACAGGCCTTTTCGGCCCACCAAGTCCGTGCCGCCCAGCGATCCCCGCACATTAACACTATCCTACACCCACTAGGGACAATTTTTACATCTACCCAGTCAATTAACCTACATACCTGTACGTCTTTATCTTTCATTCATTTGTTCTACATCTCTTTATATCACTGTCTATATCTCGTTCCCCTGACACTCAGTCTGAAGAAGGGTCTCGATCGGAAATGTCACCTATTCTCCAGAGATGCTGCCTGACCCGCTGAGTAACTCTAGCTTTTTGTGCCTATGTTCATACCTGAAACACATCCCAGTCTGCAGATGGGCTGAAAAGTGGACAGGTGATACAATAGCCTGTAAGATATTTCAATATTGATTGATTTAGCCACCAGTATACATAGCCAAGAAATGCCTCTGTCTCCTAGGACTTAGGTATCAGGCAACTGAAGAAACATGAAGGCAACTTTGGGGATAGGTTAAGTGTTTTGCTGAACAGTACTCCCACCCACCAATTCTACCAATCAATCTCCATCCCAGCTACCATACTGCCTTACACCCTCCACCCTAGATCACACCAACAATAATCTTCCAGTGACAGTAAATTACAACTTACTTGGGTCAATACTAGAGGATTTCTACTCATTTGATGTATTCAGGGTGAACAGTTTGTCAAATCTTGTGAAAGATAGAACATTTAAGGGCGAACCAGTGAATGTAGTATATTTAGATTTCCAGATAAGCACCCAAACCAGAGGTGGATCAACGAGATTAAAGCAAATGGAATTGGAGCTAATGTACCGACATGGAATGAGAATTGGATGTTGGAGATAAAATAAGAGTGGATTCTTCTTGGGTTGGCGGTCTATGAACAATGAGGTTCAGTGGGGATTGACGCTTGATTCATAGTCATTCACAAAGAATTGGCTCCTTCCTTACCCTCCTCATATTTCCATGCTTGATGACAATACCAAACTCAGTTGGATAGAGAGTGCAAAGGAGATGTAACGAGGCTTCAGGGAAATATGGGAAAATTGAATGAATGAATGAGTGAGAACGTGGAAGATAGATCAAATATCATGTGGAAACATTGGTAATCATCCACTTTAGTGCACAATACAGATAAGCTACACTCTCACTCCTGATGAAGGGTCTCAACCCAAAAAGATACCTTATCATCGTCTGCTTTGATCTTTCATTTTCACATCTTACCCCTCTATATCTCCAGACTCCTGCTTCCCTGACTCTCAGTCTGAAGAAGGGTCTTGACCCTAAACGTCTCTCCAGAGATGCTGCCTGAGTCACTCCAGCATTGTCACTATAGTTATCCTCAAGATAACTATCCCTTTGCCTCTGCAGATGCTGCCTGACCATTGTATTTATCAGTCTGAAGAAGGGTCTCGACCCGAAACATCACCCATTCCTTCTCTCCAGAGATGCTGCCTGATCCGCTGTTACTCCAGCTTTTTGTGTCTACCTTCGATTTAAACCAGCATTTGCAGGTTTTCTTCCCTACACGTTGTATTTCTCCAGTGTTTTCTTTGTTCCTGATTACAACATCTGCAGGCTCTTGTGTCTACAGAAAAAAAAACCTGAGTGATTTGAGATTATGTATTGTTGATGGTCAAAGGTGACCTGGATGCATTTGGTCACAGGTCTGAAGAACAACAGTGCATTTGCAGCAGGCAGTACAAAAGACAAATGGCATATTAGCCTTTCTCATAAGAGGGTTTGATTGCAGGACTAACAGTCTTGATGTGATTATGTTCTGTCTTGATGATACTGAACCTGGAGAATTGTCTCTTTACCTAAGAAAGGATAAACTAGCCACAGGGGGAATTGGTGAAATCCTACTTAACTGCTTCTAGAGATGGTAGGGTTACGATATGAGGGTAGACACAAAATGCTGGAGTAACTCAGCGGGTCAGGCAGCATCTCGGGAGAGAAGGAATGGGTGACATTTCGGGTCGAGACCCTTCTTCAGGTTGATACGAGGAGAAGTCGTGTAGCCTCAAACGTACTCTAAAGTTCAGAGCAATGAAAGGGGATCTCATTAAAATTCACAAAATTGTTTAAAGGCTTCATTGGCTCGATGCACAGAGGCTGTTTTCCCTGAATGAGGCGTCCAGACTCAGTTTGAGGATAAAAGGTCTGAGTGAAGGAGATACGTTTTCACTCTGGAAGATGGTGAATTTTTTGGAACTTTCTACCCATGGAGGCAATGGAAACTCAAGCGTTGGGATGCGTCAAAACAGGAATGGAATGATGGGATATGTTGATTGTGCTGAATAATGGTGCTGAGGGAGAGAATCATCATCTATGACTTTGGTGAATGGCAGAGCAGGCATGAAGGATGAGATGACCTATTCCTGCTCCTGTATTTATGTTTAAATTATGCAACATGCAGATGCAGCATCATCCAATTGACAGTTCAAACCATCCATGGTTCAGTCTATGTAGTATATACCTGGAAGAATAAATTGGGGTGTAGCATTAGATTTACATCATATGAAGGAGCCTATATGTATATATTTTTTTGGGTGACACAACATAGCAGCTGGTAGAACTATTGCTTCACAGTGTTAGAGACCTGAGTTCCATCCTAACCTTGGGAGTCGTCTGTGTGGAGTTTACACGTTCTCTCTGTGACCAAGACTGCTTCCTCCAGGTGCTCCGGTTTCCTCCTACATTCCAAAGTCTTGTGGATTTGTAGGTCAATTGGCCTTTGCAAATTGCCCTTTATCTGCAGGGCACGGATGAGAATTGGGGTAACATCGAAATAGTGCGAATGCGTGATCTCCGGTTGACGTGGACTCAGTGCCTGTTTTCATGCTGAATCTTAAAAAAAGACTGTGGAATGAAGACAATAGTCCCTTTCAGGGAACCCTGCCGAAAGCTAATTGTCCTGAAACATGAACTCTGTTTGTCTCTCCACAGATGCTGCCTGAACCTGCTGAGTCTTGCCAGCACTTTCTGCTTTTATGTCAGAGGTTTTGATTTGACGGAGGAAGCAGTCAAAGGTCAATCACAAGCAGTTATGTGGATGAGTTGATTTTAGTTTACTGTCATGTGTACTAAGGTACAGTGAAAAGCTGTTGTTGTGCTAACCAGTCAGTGGAAAGATAATACACGATTAAGATGGATGGATTATGACATGTGGAATGAAATGTGCACTCTGTATGCTTTACTGATGTGTAATCGTGTTTACTACATCATCTAGTTGCAATGATGAAATTAACTTATCAGCAAATATTTGGCAGTCACATATTGTAGAAAATTATACTGCCAATCAGTATGATATAGATAATGAAAATCTAAAATGAAAACACACTTTCTTCGCAGTTCTCTCAATTTCTTTCTTCACAGTTAATGTTCCGGTCAATGACTATTCATTAGAACTGAAGTAAGATTTTTTTCGTCTTCACAAATGCCATCTGACGTATTAAGCATTTCATGCATTGTGATTTGTATTGATGTCACTCTTGGAACAACAGTGCATTAAATCCATGACATGATACAGGAGATGTCTTGGCATCATGTTTGGCACAGACATAGTAGGCCGAAGGGCCTCTTCCTGTACTGTAGTGTTCTATACATTTTATGTACAATTCCAAATAGAAGCAGGAGGTTTGAATGAATGAATGAATGAATGATTACTTTATTGTCACATGTGACAAATCACAGTGAAATTCTTTGCTTGCACACCCAAGGTATGCAAATAGTCGCCACATAGAGGGGGCTGACAAAGTTACAATGTATCCCACGCCAGGTCCACCTTTGTTCTCCCCCCTGCCCCTCTCTCCCGGCCATTCCCTCACGCTGGCTCCTCCTTCGTTCTCTTCCCCCCTACCCCCCACCCTCACTGCAGCAGAAGGAAATGAGAAGATTCTGTGATCTGAAACGTTAGTCCTACATTCCCTTCACCACAGATGCTCAGCGACCAGTTGGTGTTTTCCTACATTTTCATAATCTATGAACTTTATTTTTCTGAATAATCTTGCATATTATGTAATTGCAAGCTGATTGGCTTTGTTATGGTCCCAAATCTGTGGGTGGAATAACTTCCAAAAGTCCTTTGTTGTTTTATTTTTTGTTTTGAAGCATACTAAATCTACATTTGCAATTGCGGCTAATCGGGCCCAAACTCTTCATGTCTCTTTTTAAGTAGTTCCCCATTTTTGTTTGATTGAGCTGCTTCACGTGAGGGTATGTGGTACAGCCATCTGCAGCTTGGCAACTTATCCATACTGTCTAGAAATTCAGTGCCAAATGTAGTTCTGATCCAAACATAATTCTGATCCAAATATAACTGGATTTGGCAAGCAAATTGTGTGTTTTTCAGAATTCAACTGCAAAAGAAGAGAACCCACATGAAGTAACAATCTTTTCTCAGCAGCTTTCTTTTCCGACACCATTGCACTGTGTACAATGGCGATCTATCGTGCATATTGAAATGTATAAAAATAACATCCCAAAACCTTACAAACATAATATTATGCATAAACTGGATCGTTTTGCGTTCAGCTGTACGCTTTATCAATGAACCCACAACAACCTTGCTTAGCCCAGAATTATCAAAGATCACAAACTCATAATGGCCTCCCAGATAGACACAAAATGCTGGAGTAACTCATCAGGTCAGGCAGCATCTCTGGATAAAAGGAATAGGTGACGTTTTGGGTTGGAACCTTTCATCAGACCCTTCATGCTACACTGGATGTGCTTTTTCTAATCCTTCTAATGGCCTCCCACCTTGTGAGAGTTTGAAAAATTCATTGACTTTCCAGTTGTAAAAACATTAAAAGCAAATACGCGAGAACTTGCATAAATTAAAATCCATGAGGAAAAGGAATAATGGTGCTTCCTGCTCACAAGTCCTTGGACACACCTGCATATTCCAAGACCAGACTTATTTGTACAAGAAATATCTGATCTCATTCATCAAAAGTGTTATTTCAAAGTCTTGGCAGATGGACAAGTACAATATGAGTAAAGTGTGCAAATAATCTCGATTACAGTCAAAGAATTTGGAACAATTCCTCTATACATTGAACATTTTTGACAACTGTAGAATTCTGTTTAATATTCATCCTGTAACATCTACAGGTCTTTCTTTGGGTACAAAATATACCAAAAGACAATTGAACAGTTTGGAAACGAACCACAGAAAAATGTCCAATGAATCCATACAAAAGTGTCTAATGAATCTCCCTTCACGGAAAGACCTTCTGGTTCTAATTGCTTTATCAGTCATAGTTGTGTAGTTTAATGGCATGTTTATGAAGCGTTGAAATATGAAAACTTCTTGCTGCACTGGATGCGGTTTTTCTCATCCTTTAATTATGTTTCTACAAATAGAAGGCTTCCTTCCCTCTGGAACAGACTTTTATTTTGAACTGTTTGTTCGTTGTTATTGGGATCCCTGCCAACTATCCAAAAAACAAGAAGCCATCATATTATTTGGGTGAAACACAAAGTGCTGGAGGAACTCAGCAGGTCAGGCAGCATGTGTTGAGGGAATGGAGAGGCGACGTTTTGGGTTAGAACCCTTTTCCTGGATGGAAATATTGCTTATCCATTCCCACCACAGAAGCGGTCTGACTCTTGAGAAAAGGAAAAGGTGACATGAAGTGTCTCGACCAGCAACGTCACCTATTCCTTTTCTCCAGAGATGCTGTCTGACCCACTGAGTTTACTCCAGCTTTTTGTGGTTATCTTCAGTTTAAAACAGCATCTGCAATTCCTTCCTACATAGGTTGTCCGACTCGTTGAGTTGAGTTGAGTTTAGTTTAGAGATACAGCGAGGACACAGGCCCTTCGGCCCACCGGGTTCACGCTCGACCGCTGATCCCCACATACTAACACTATCCTACACACACTAGGGACAATTTTTACACTTGCCAAGCCAATTAACCTACATACCTGTACGTCTTTGGGGTGTGGGAAGAAATCGAAGATCTCAGAGAAAACCCACGCAGGACACGGGTAGAACGTACAAACTCCGTACAGACAGCACCCGTAGTCGGGATCAAACCCAGGTCTCCGGTGCTGCCAGCACTGTAAGGCAGCAACTCTACCGCTGCACCACCGTGCCGCCATACAATACATTTCCTCCAGCACTTTGAGTTCTGCTCAAGATTCCAGCATCTGCAGTGGCTTGTACCTCCATATATTTAGGTGTTTCATTCCTTGTCCCAAAGCTGAAAAGGTGCAGTTGTTTCTAAAATCTTTTTCAAGCCATCATACCAAATTTCTAATAGAATAATTCCATAATAAAAGCTATCTGCTTTGACTGCAGATAACTAACTGATAATTACCATTATATTTTACCATCAACTTCTCTACATCAGCAAGACCAAACGCAGGCTCGGCGATCGTTTCGCTCAACACCTTCGCTCAGTCTGCCTTAACCAACCTGATCTCCCGGTGGCTGAGCACTTCAACTCCCCCTCCCACTCCCAGTCTGACCTTTCTGTCATGGGCTTCCTCCAGTGCCATAGTGAGGCCCACAGGAAATTGGAGGAACAGCACGGAGGGCAGCTTGCAGCCCAGCAATATGAACATTGACTTCTCCAACTGTCTCCTCTGTCCCTCTCTTCCCCTCCCCTTCCCAGTTCTCCCACTGTCTTCCTGTCTCCACCTATATCCTTTCTTTGTCCCGCCCCCCCTGACATCAGTCTGAAGAAGGATCTCGACCCGAAATGTCACCCATTCCCTCTCTCCTAGATGCTGCCTGAACTGCTGAGTTACTCCAGCATTTTGTGATACCTTCGATTTGTACCAGCATCTGCAGTTATTTTCCTATTTTAAAAAATCTGCATATCCTGGAAATAAAAAGAGAAATTGCTGGAAACACTCTTTAGACTTTAGAGATATAGCGCAGAAACAAACCCTTCAGCACACCGTGTCTGCACCGACCAATGATCATCCCGTACACTTACAGCAGATCTATGCTGTAAGTGGACTGTAATAAATGTGTGTTGCAATAGGACGTGTTTACGACTCCACTCATTACATGGTGTCAGAAGTGGGATTCGAAACCACGCCTCCAATTGGAGACCAGAAACATACCCTCCCACTATGGGGCCGGCTGTTCCACTACCGGTGACTGGGTCCCCCGCCGCCTCTCCATGGCGTTCAGCGCCCAACTCGACTGCTTCACCACCTAAGGCAGCAAATCTACTGCTGCGCCATTGTGCCGTGGTTAGAGAAAAACAATTTCATAGGGTTCCTCTCAATATATATTATGGTTAGCCATACAAAAGAGCATTTGAGCAAAAACAGTATAAAGCAATGAAGTAGGGAATGCCACCTATAAGTGCTCTGAGAACCATCATAGACTCTGTAATGGCAGTTTCTATACCTTCTCAAAGTCCAACTTTGATAGCCATTACTGCTCGGGGATGGAATGGAAGTATAGCTTACGCACACACCACACTCTGAGATAACAAAAACGAATCTTCCAAATGCTGTTTCTTGATTAATTGGTTTTTATTAAAGTAGCACAAATCAAAAGAGTAATTCATAACTTTTCGTTCTTATCAACTGTTTCTTCTTCAAACAATACAGTAAAGATCATGTAGTCATCACCATGTGGTCGTGGTGGTTGTGGTTGGCGTGAGTGTGGTCCTTGTGAGCGTGGTAAAAAACTGTATTCTCTCCATCGTCCGAGACTAAACTGACCCACAATCTCTGTCGCTACGCTAGCCTCCTCAGATGTAGACACTCCCCATTACATATCAAATCACACCCACAAGCATGCAAAAAGACAGAAACTAGAAATATTAAACATAGCCATAATACAATGACAGTAACTAATTTAAGCGTAAATGGCTCCTACACACTCAATGGGCCGAACAGCCTCCATTCCAGTTAGATGGAGATATGGGAATTTCAGAACGAATCCACAGGCGAAGACGGGAGGTCTAAATGCCACGCTAGCAATATCCATCTTTATAACTGATTGCTGTTCTCCCATTGCCCCAACTTGTCAACCACAATTATAAGATAAATCTCACAATCACCCAACTTCAATGTTAGAATGGGTCAAAAGACTTAATTTGGCGAAAAGGGAAAGTGTGTGTTGTTGGGATTTAAAAATAAACCAATATGTGCTTTAGTTTACCTCTATTTTTGTTTAAGAATTCTGCTTAAAAATATGTGTCAAAATAGTGGAGGCTATTATTTTCAGCAAAGATAATTTATGTCACCTACTTTCAGGAATAATAAATATGTTTTGAGTATTTGTCCAAACACTCTTTTCATGTCCTGACTGTGTAAACATCTCTATAATTACTGAAGAAAACAAAAACACGTGATCACTGCAGAAGAAAAACATTAAAGCATCAAATACTTCAAATATTCTCAACATTTGTATTTTTTTTAAGGAAACACCAAAAGTCAGTCATAGTTTTACATAAATTATACATTGAAAACACAAGACCCAGATAATGGCAATTTCCATAAAACACCCAATTCCTTTTCCAATGCATTTCTTTCTTGAAGTCTCATGTTGATGCCACATTGTTGTATTTGAATAATGTATTGATATTCATGTTTGCTTCGGCTTGTTTCATAGTCTTCGGGATGATGCTATTAACTTGTCAATGGCTTGAACTAGAAATGTTGTCTTGTGTTTAACATGTGAACCATATTAGGCGACTGGCTGCCAGCGATGATTCAAACTCGGCTGTTAATGGGGATTTTGATTCAAGCATTGATAACACTTGGCAGCTATTGATTCTTTAAAGTCTAATTTATCTCTCTTCCTAGGGGTTTATATTTGGGATAGTTCAGATTACTGCATTTGAATTGTTCCCACTCTGTTCCCTCTCAGTGTCACCTGCAAAACTAAGAGACAAGTCCTTCCTTCCCCATCAAAACTACAAATATCCTGAAATTAGGAAATGCATTCCATGCACTTCTCCCTCAAGTATTTCCTCGTTTGCCTGGGGCATGCGGTTCTCTGTAAACTGAGAACCCCTTGGGATCTCTTTGTGATACCTGCGTTGGCAGTAGACAATGATATTTCCTGCGTTTTGCAGAGCTGACCGATATTACACATGTTTAGAAATTTAACTTTGGCAAACTCCATTACAGCGCTCTACCGCAAGGGGCCCAAGTGGCAAATTAATTCAGCAATTTGGCTTTGCTGGAATTTTGAATTGATATTAAAAGCATGCCTGCCAACACGGCCCTTTTTTTTGTGTTCTCTGGAGTTATTTGCTCTGAACAAACAAAGAAAAGTATTAAGTTCTTCTTACAGGTTCATGCTAAACAATATTTTTTCCCCATTTCCTTCCAGACTCCTGCTGCTGCCTCCAATTCGTGCTGAGGGAGTGGGCACAAGATACAACTCAGCTCTTTGTATCTTCCTTAGATTTAGATGCAGGATGGTTCAGGTTACTGCATCTTTAACCTTTCCCACTTCGGGGCAGCAGAATGTCGCAGCTAGACGAGTTGCCCGCCTCACAGTTCCAGCGATCCAGGTTCGATCCTGACCTCGGGGAGACTGCCTATGTGCAATGTGCATGTTCTCCTTTAGACTTTGTGGGATTCCTCCAGCTGCACTGGGTTCCTCCCACATCTCAGGAAATCATGCAGGATGATAGTGAAATGGCCACTGTAAATTGTCCCAAATATATAGATGAGTGTGGAATTTAGATGGGGGGTGTAAACGAGAATGTGGGGTGAATGAAATGAGTTAGTGTCCAATTTAAACACTATTGGACTAGTGTTATATAGAGTACTAAATGTTTGGTGAGACATGGTGGGCCGAAGGGCCTGTTTCTATACTTAATCTCTATGACTACAATTCTATGTCTGTTCTCCCACAAGTACAGAAATGTGTGGAGCATTACCACATTTATTTATTTGTTCTTTGCACAGTAAACTTGTTGGGAACATGACTGATGTCTCCAAATTTCCATTTGAGGACCTCTGCAGGCAGTTCCGTGCACCAGATCACTTAATAGTAGCAATCAATGGAATTTTACCTGCTGAAATATAAGTAATAATCTACTTGAGAGCACAGTGGTGCAGCAGTAGAGCTGCTGCCTTACAACGCCAGTTGGAGTTTGTACGTTCTACATGTAACCTCGTGGGTTTTCTCCGGGTGCTCCAGTTTCCTCCCACACTCCAAAGCCGTACAGGTTTGTAGGTTAATTGGCTTTGGTAATTTGGTGAAGGTAAAATTGTCCCTAGTGTGTAGGATAGGGTTAGTATATGGGGTGATCGCTGTTCGGTGCGGACTCGGTGTGCTGAAGGGCCTGTTTCTGCGCTGAATCTCTAAAGTCTAAAGTCTAAAGGTAGCCTAATAAATGGGTACAAGAGCATTAGCTGCGGGCTACTCACTTCATCATACTAAAGAAATTGAACCAAATGGTGCGAGGGAGAACCATAGAGGGAAAGCAAATTCCTGCCCCTTGTGTGGCCAAGATTATGTCCCTTGCTGCCCAAAGCAGAAACACGCTGCTCCATTTTAAGCAGAATGTTTGTTCATCACCCGTGTCATTTTAAATGTGATGGCTCTGATATTTTTAACCTAATGTTTGCCCACCCATTGGTACGTTGAAAGCGTTGGTGATCCAAAGATCTGCCACCTTATAACCAAAGGTCCCATTGTCCCACTTGCATGGGCTGACTCCTGAATGGATAAAACTTCATCTATGTTTTTTTCATCGCAATTAAATAAAAAATGCATCACCCACCTTTGTATCTGGATGTGCAGTCATCAAGCAATGTCAAGCAAAATCGATTTTTAAATGTAATAATCTTTTGCATGAATTGCTTCCTTTGTCCTTTGGGGAGCTCAGTGCAGGCATGTTGCTGACAAGCGCCTTCAAAACCAGTACAGAGCGTGCTTGACAGTTGTGTTGGACATGTACTTTGTTTTTGAAAGGTGCACTGTGCTGCCAGAGTCAATACTGAATGAACAGGAATATGTAAAACTAATTTTAGTTTTTAGTTTTAGTTTTATAGATACAGTGCGGAAACAAGCCCCTCGGCCCACCGAGTCCGCGCTGACCAGCGATCCCTGCACATTAACGCTATCCTACACACACAGGACAATTTACATTTGTACAAAGCCTATCAACCTACAAACCTGTACGTTTTTGGAGTGTGGGAGGAAACCGAAGATCCCTCGGAGAAAACCCATGCGGTCACGGGGATAACGTACAAACTCTGTACAGACAGCACCCGTGGTAGGGTTCGAACCCCAATCTCTGGCGCTGTAAGGCAGCAACGCTACCCCTGCCTTACCTCAACATTTTACACAACTATCTGTTGAAATGATTACATAACATTAAAGAATGCGAGTATAGGCAAGCCACAGATTTAAAAGAAAAGGTAGTTTAAAGGCGATACTGTAGTGCAGCTGGTAGAGTTGCTGCCTCACAGCACCAGAGACCCAGGTTCAATCCTGACCTCAGGGGCTGTCTGTGTGGAGTTTGCACATTCTCCCTGTGACTGCATGGATGTCCTCCAGGTGCTCCAGGTTCATCTCATATCCCAAAGATGTGCAGACTATTAGATTAATTGGCCTCTGGAAAATTGCCCCTAGTGTATCGGGGGTGAATGAGAAAATGGGATAGCATAGAACTAGTTTGACTGAGTGATCGATGGACTTGGTGGGATAAAGGGCTTATTTCCATGCTGTATCTCTAAACTAAACTAAATTTTATGCACTGATCTTATAAATCTTGGGATTATTTCAATTTGCACCTGGGTTTCAATGTTATTTTATCTGGAATAAGATAGGTCTGTGACTTCTTTGGAGCAGAAAACAATTAAGGATACATGACTATTTTTATGGGCAACTTTCTGTATTTTTGGAAACCTTTCATTCAAATTGAAGTATTTAAAAAAGAGAGAGAGGGTATTTTCCTCTAGACTCCATGCCTTGTGTTCCTTCAAGTGTTCCTCTTCTGGAAACTCTTTGATAAAATAATTTAAAGTTGCAAATCATTTTAAATTCAGTATGTCCGTCTTCTCATCCCAGGTATTTAAGCCTTTATCTCTGTAATTTATCTGTCTATTCAGCATTTGGCCTGTTTAATTTGTTCAACATTCTGGATGCTTCCAGCCTTTAGATTTAAGACTGTAGCAGCTATTTACTAATCTGCATTTGGGAAAATAATTTCCAAACAATCATGCCTTCCTCATCTTGCAGATTTATGCTGTTGATTCATCACCTGCAATCGAGATGAAAGTGGAGCCACTCCAATTAGTTATGAGCAATTTTAAACAGACCAAGCAATCTGGAAGATTGAACATCGACTTCTCCAACTTTAGATAGTTCCTCTGTCCCTCTCTTCCCCTCCCCCTTCCCAGATCTCCCTCTATCTTCCTGTCTCCACCTATATCCTTCCTTTGTCCCGCCCCCCTGACATCAGTCTGAAGAAGGGTCTCGACCCGAAACGTCACCCATTCCTTCTCTCCCGAGATGCTGCCTGACCTGCTGAGTTACTCCAGCATTTTGTGAATAAATACCTTCGATTTGTACCAGCATCTGCAGTTATTTTCTTAAGCAATCTGGAAGGAACTGTTTGCTTCTCTCATCTAACACTCTGTGTCAAAGACTCCAGCAATTCATGTGAGCTTAAAATCTAAAAAAAAACCACCGGAATCAGGGAGAAAAAACAAGCCACAATTGTGGGGAAAGTCAGAGTTGGTGTTTTAGGTCAACACACTTCCCTTTGGAAGGCGACTCCGGACTGTCAAAGCAGCCACAGCCAGACATAAAAAACAGCTTTTTTTCCACGAGTGATAGTTCTACAGAATAACCAAAGTCTGTAGTGTATCTTTTTTGCTCTGGTTTATTTTCACCCATATGTTTAGACCGTAATGTTGTATCCTTTTTGTTTTGATGTGTTTATGCTTTATTCTTAATTGTTAACTGTATGTTTGTGTTGTCATTTGTGAGCGGAGCACCAAGGCACATTCCTTGTATATGCACATACTTGGTCAATAAACTTATTCATTCATTCGTTCATTCATTCACAATCCTTCACCTGTTTGGGAGTTTGGCAATGCTTCGGTAATTCAAATTCCGTGTGATTCATATCTAGGTGAAGAAATTGTATCTGCAGGTAACCGGGAGAGTGGAGCAGCTACAAAAGAATGTGAATAATAGCCTTCGGAGAATCGCACGCATTGGCTCAATAAACAAGACGGCAGGCACTCTTGTATATAGTATCTCAGATAAGCAAAACGTTAGATATTCAAACATGGTGCAGCTTTCATTTGTCAGTTTATTGCAGTCATCCTACCTCACCTTAAAAAATTGTGTGCTGGCTTTCGTTTCTGGTGGGGCTTTGGAGCTCAATTTTTGTCATTAAAAATGCAAATGGAACATGAGTGAATGAAGTAAGGGAGCTTTTATGTGATAATTTGGAGACCGTGTTATTACTTATTTAGCAGTTCATAAATACTGTGTTTCTTGAAAGCGATAGGTGATTCTGATCAAATTAAATTGATACTTAAGAGTTCCACAATCTCTAATTTAATGCATGTCCCAGCTGCAATTACCAATAAATAATGGAGGTATGTACACAAACACTCGACACACATCAAAGGGTAACTTACGAGCCTTTTATCACAAGGAACAATATTTATTTTGTTTTTACCAGAACTGATTTCAGGAGAAAAGTACAATTGAACAAGATTTTGAAGCAGTGATTCGAAAAATCTATATAAGTATTAAATCATCACCCACTGATCGATATTCATATTTAAACCAAAAGGCCACGGCTTCAAAAGCTAGAGGAATGGAGATGTTTCAGCATCTGGAAAAACAATTGTGGAGAGGACATCAAACAAAGTTAGTGCATGTGAAAGCAGAGATAGTTAACTAACATGGACTGAAGATTGGTTAACACGCAGCAGATGGCGGGTGGGAATATAAACGGGCCGTTTTCAGATTGGAAAGTGGGCTGCTGAAGGGATCATTGATGCCACCCCAATTATTCACATTCTATCCCAATAATTTAGATGTGGAGACCAAGTGTCATCATCAAAGATAACCAAATGATATAGAAACATTGAAAATAGGTGCAGGAGAAGGCCATTTGGCCCATCGAGCCAGCATTGCTATTCATTGTGATCATGCCTGATCATCCACAATCAGTAACCCGTGCCTGCCTTCTCCCCATATCCCTTGATTCCGCTAGCCCCTGGAGCTCTATCTAACTCTCTTTTAAATTCATCCAGTGAATTGGCCTCCACTGCCTTCTGTGGCAGAGAATTCCACAAATTCACAACTTTCTGGGTGAAAAACGTGACAAAATTGCAGAAAGGCTGCAGGAAGGTACGGATCGACTAGATGAACAGGAGAGGGCATGGCAGACGGAAGCTGATGTGGAAAATGCAAGGTTACCCGTTTCAAAATGAAAAGCGGAGTGTATTTTTTTAAATGGTGTGCAATTGAAATGTGTTGTTATTTGGAAAGACATGGTTTCCCTGCACGAATAACTGAAAAGTAACATGCAGATTAACATAACGTTTCAGGGTTAGAGGGGTAATTTTGACATTCATTGCAAAAGACTTTGAGCAAAAGAATAGAGAAAACGTACTGAATTTATATGGGGACTTGGTAAGTCTTCACAAAGAACACTGCATGCGAGTCCAGTCTTCCTTCCTAAGGTAGGATTTGCTTTGGATAGAAGAAGTGTAGTGAAGGTAGATCACAAAATGCTGGAGTAACTCAGCGGGACAGGCAGCATCTCTGGAGAGAAGGAATGGGTGACGTTTCGGGTTGAGACCCTTCTTCAGACTGATGTCAGGGGAGTGGGCGGAACAGAGATAGAATGTAGTCAGAGATAATAAGACTGGTGGGAGAACTGTGAAGGGAGAGGGGATGGAGAGAGAGGGAAAGCAAGGGCTATTTGAAATTAGAGAAGTCAATGTTCGTACCGCTGGGGTGTAAGCTACCCAAACGAAATATGAGATGCTGTTCCTCCAATTTGCGCTGGACCTCACTCTGACAAAGGACAGAAAGGTCGGTGTGGGAATGGGAGGGGCAGTTAAAGTGCTGAGCAACCGGGAGATCAGATAAGTTAAGGTGCACTGGGCGGAGGTGTTCAGCGAAACGATCGCCGAGCCTGCGCTTGGTCTCGCCGATGTACAGAAGTTGACACCTGGAACAGCGGATACAGTAGATGAGGTTGGAGGAGGTGCAAGTGAACCTCTGCCTCACCTGAAAAGACTGTTAGTGTCCTTGGATGGAGTCGAGGGGGGAGGTAAAGGGACAGGTGTTGCATCTCCTGCGGTTGCAGGAGAAAGTACCTGGGGAGGAGTTAGTTTGGGTGGGAAGAGATGAGTTGACCAGGGAGTTGCGGAGGGAACGGTCTCTGCGGAAAGCAGAAAGGAGTGGAGATGGGAAGATGTGGCCAGTAGTGGGATCCTGTTGGAGGTGGCGAAAGTGTTGGAGGATGATATGCTGCAGTGTAGTGAAGGTTCACTCGACAAATTTATGGATCAGGGCTTGGGTTGGAAGAGAGGGTTCAGTGTATGACTGTCCTATGAGAAGAAATTAAGTTTACAGGGCTAATATTCCTAGAATTTAGAGGATTGAGAACTTTTATAGACTTGGCAAGGAATGACATTTTCCTTGACTAAAGTAGCAAGAGCAAGGTCTCAAACTAAGGAATTGCCAATTCAGGGCAGAGGTGAGAAGGATTTTCTTCATTCAGAGGTCCATATATCTATGGAATTGTCCAGTCAAACGTGGGCTGTGGCAGCTCGGTTGTTGAATGTATTCGAGACAGAGATCAATGTTTTTAGATATTAAACAAATCATAGAAAACAAAGATAGTACAGCAACTTAAGTCTAAAGTGAATGAGAACCCATGGTCTTCATGAATAACGGTAGCGCAGCGGTAGAGTTGCTGCTTTACAGCGAATGCAGCGCCGGAGACTCAGGTTCGATCCTGACTACGGGTGCTGCACTGTAAGGAGTTTGTACGTTCTCCCCGTGACCTGCGTGGGTTTTCTCCGAGATCTTCGGTTTCCTCCCACACTCCAAAGACGTACAGGTATGTAGGTTAATTGGCTGGGTAAATGTAAAAAAAAAAAATTAAAAAAAATTGTCCCTAGTGGGTGTAGGATAGTGTTAATGTACGGGGATCGCTGGGCGGCATGGACTTGGAGGGCCGAAAAGGCCTGTTTCCGGCTGTATATATATGATATGATAATCGATCAGGCACACAGGGCCAAGTGGCCTCCTCCTGCTTCTATACCTTATTTTCTTCTCCCACGTTCTCCACCTTCGTAAAGCACATGGAGAAAATAGATCTCCATGGGATGACTTCACTCATGAGATGGTGAGCTACAGGTGAGCAGGGAGAGATTCTCATGGTGTAACATCTGGTAGGTGAGGGGCTCAGATTCTGTTGTTTGGGGAGGGCTGAGAGCTCAATAATAAGTCCACACCGAAGTTAGACACAAATGCTGGAGTAAATCAGCGGGACAGGAAGCATCTCTGGAGAAAAGGAATCGGAGATATTTCGGGTCGAGACACGTCTTCAATCTGAAGAAAGGTCTCGACCCATAACGTCACCTATCCCTTTTCTTTTCTCCAGAGATGCTGCCTGACCCGCTGAGTTACTCCAGCTTTTTTGTGTCTATCTTTGATGTAATTCAGCATCTGCAGTTCCTTCCCACACATTAAGGAGAGATGCAGTCTGTTTAGAAAAATCATGATGAACTGCTGGGTGTGACGATTCCTAGTCATGAACAGGTCTAGGGGTGGGAGGGATGGCAATAAGGTTGAGGAGGTGAAGCAGGAGTAATGTTAAATTAATGCTAGACGCCAATTCCTAGCACAGGATCCCATAAGATTGGAACCTTTGGTCTGTGGACCATGCATTAAATTGAAAATACCTGAATGTTTTTCCGTGTTCATGAATGCCATTGTGCAAGTCTGGGCCCCTCTCTATGTTTCACAATGTTTCCAAGCTTTTCACTGTGCCTCGGTACACACGACAATAAACTAACTAAACTAAACTGAAAGTATAAGAAAATAACTACAGACGCTGGTACAAATCGAACGTATTTATTCACAAAATGCTGGAGTAACTCAACAGGTCAGGCAGCATCTCGTGAGAGAAGGAATGGGTGACATTTCAAGTCAAGACCCTTCTTCAGACTGATGTCAGGGGGGCGGGACAAAGGAAGGATATAGGTGGAGACAGGAAGATAGAGGGAGATCTGGGAAGGAGGACGGGAGGAGAGGGACAGAGGAACTATCTAAAGTTGGAGAAGTCGATGTTCATACCACTGGGCTGCAAGCTGCCCAGGCGAAATATGAGGTGCTGCTCCTCCAATTTCCGGTGGGCCTCGCTATGGCACTGGAGGAGGCCCATGACAGAAAGGTCAGACTGGGAATGGGAGGGGGAGTTGAAGTGCTCGGCCACCGGGAGATCAGTTTGGTCAATGCGGACCGAGCGCAGGTGTTGAGCGAAGCGATCGCCGAGCCTGCGCTTGGTTTCGCCGATGTAAATAAGTTGACATCTAGAGCAGCGGATGCAATAGATGAGGTTGGAGGAGGTGCAGGTGAACCTTTGTCTCACCTGGAAAGACTGTTTGGGTCCTTGGATGGAGTTGAGGGGGGAGGTAAAGGACAGGTGTTGCATCTCGTGCGGTTGCTGGGGAAAGTGCCCGGGAAGGGGTGGTTTGGGTAACTAAACTGAAACGTTACCATATCAGATACACAGAAGGCCTGGAAAGAACCATTACTGTGGTTGGTATCTGAGCAGTAAGTCCTCAACTTTATTTAACAAGCATTGTCTTCGTAGAAATGTAATCACACTCCAAGCACAAGAATTGATCCATGCAATAGAATTTCGAGGCTTCTACCTCTTCAAAAGTTCATATACCTACCCTGGCAATGCAACATGCCAGCAGAATACAGTTTGCTCTGACACAAAATTACAGACAGACTACAGATCCATGTGTAGACAAGGTATAAATATGTCAGAATACTCTGCAGTTAAATTTGCTATGTTTTTCACTTGTGCAAACATTCAGGTGATAAAAATGAGAAATACAAGGGACCCACACAGCTTCTCAAGGTTACGCGTCTTCCCACCCTGCTTCCGGTAAAGACTCTATCCACTACTCCCAATTCCTCCGTCTATGCCACATCTGCGCCCAGGATGAGGAAACGTCACCCATTCCTTCTCTCCAGAGATGCTGCCTGTCTCGCTGAGTTACTCCAGTATTTTGTGTCTACCTTCTCAAGGTTGCAGGTTTGTTGAGCTCCCACCGAGATCCTGATTGATGACTTTGTTTTATTGTGTTGTTCTTGGCATTTATCGGTGAAAGGGCAAATAATGTAACACAGATAGATGTCCGAGAACCATAGCATTGCCACCATGATATGGGGCAGAAGGAGCTAATCCAGCCCCTGCTGACTTTTTGGTAGAGCTGCCCAAATAATTCCACTCTTCTATTATTTCCTTATAGAGTTGTACCTGATCATGGTCCATGATTTTAACCATATCTGTCAAATCTTCATAGGATCCTCTCTCCTCTAAGCTGAACTACTCAGTTTCGACATAGTTTCCATTATCATCCCTGGTAAACACCCTGTTTAAATTGTTGCACAGCTGCTAGAATCTGAATAAAATGTGTGGTCCAAAGTTAACAACAATATTCAATATTCCATATAACTGAGATCCAGCCAAAGGAATAACCCCCTTGTTTTCATATTCTTCTTCTCAATTATAAAATTCAGAATGCTGTATCTATATACTGAAACTCTCGTTTGTTTGTTTGTTTGTCCCTGAACTTCAGCCAAAATGGTATATGACAGCGCAACAATTTTAGGCCCATTGGTGCTAATGGAAGAAGTTTCATTGAAATCGGTGTTATATTTTTAAAGTTATTCACATTTTAAAGTTTAAATCTACCTCCTAGGGAGGGGGGAGGGAGGGAGGGAAGGAGGGGGGTGGAGGGAGGGGGGAGGAGAGAGAGAGGGGGGTAGGAAGAAGGATAAGGGGGGTTGAGGGGGATATAGTGGGGGGGAGGGGAAGGGGTAAGGGAGGGGAGGGGGACGGGTGGAGGAGGGAGGGGGAGGAGGAGGGTAGGGGGGAGGGAAGGGAAGGGGGAGGGCGGGAGGAGAGGGTGCTGCACCAATGCAGGAGAGGTTTGGGCCCAACTTATAATAACAATCCTCACAACATAATTTGTCCACCTTAAAATTCCGTGATTATACCTGCAAATTTCTCCGTTTATTCATTAAAATACATCACTTCACAATCACCTTTACTTTTGTCTTTGCCTATTTTATTTGTTTGCCTGTGCTTCTGAAAACAATTGCTTTCCTCCTCCTTGCTGAATCTCCAAGTTAAGACTTTGCCCAAAGTTTGAAAATACACCCCAAATCTTGAGTCTAGGCCATTGATATTAGTCCAAAGGTTTCAGTGATTCTTATCCCAATCCTTGAGGAATATTGTGAATGTCTACCTGGTCAGTAACACAAAGATTTGCAATTATTCCCCACATTTTTCTCCCTACATTCTCCCTCACTTAGGCCTTCAGCTTTGTTAATAAATTTTGTGCAATGAATTTTCCGTGCCTCCTTCCTGAAAGACTTTCTCTGTCATACCAAGGGCACTTTAAATGAACTTATACCAAAGATAGACAAAAATTGCTGGAGTAACTCAGCGGGTCAGGCTGCATCTCTGGAGAAAAGGGATGGGTAACGTTTTGGGTTGGAACCATTGTTCAGACCACTCCATGTTTATAAGGTCATAAGTGGTAGGAGCAGAATTAGGCCATTTGGCCCATCAAGTCTACTCCACCGTTCAATCTTGGCTGATCTATATCTCCCGCCTAACCCCATTCTCCTGCCTTCTCCCCATAACGGCTGAATCTATCTATCTCTGCCTTAAAAATATTTGTTCGCAAATCTATGCCTGAGAAGGTGGGCAGAAGGTGGGCAGACCAAAGCCCTGCTCTAACTCCTTATTTTCTCAGTATGTGAGAAAGAGTCACCTCTCCATATCTTTCCTAGTGGAGTACTGGACAGATACATTATACTTTTGCTATAAAATGCATGCTTGCATGTAAAAATTTACCAAACTTCATGTATGTCTCGCCCCGAGTAGGGGAATCGAGAACCAGAGGAAATGGGTTTAAGGTGAAGGGGAAATCATTTAATAGGAATCTGAGGTGTAACTTTTTCACACAAAAGGTGGTGGGTGCATGGAACGAGCTGCCAGAGGAGGTGGTTGAAACAAGAGACAATCGCAATGTTTAAGAAACAATTACACAGGTACATGGATAGGACAGATTTAGAAGGATGTGGGCCAAACGTAGGCAGGTAGGACTAGTGTAGAATGGACATGTTGGTTGGTGTGGGCAAGTTGGGCCGAAGGGCCTGTTTCCACGCTGTGTGACTCTATGACTGTTACACCATTTATGGATTTACAAGAATTCAATTTACAAATTTTTGGTTTAATACCTTTGAGTTTTTGCACTACTTGTCTTTGATTTACAAATTTATTTTCCATTATAATGAATAATGCCCAACTCTCTGCCCATTGGAAAACAATGTAGCAAAATCACCACGATTCATTTGGCTTAGTTTTCTCAATTTACAACATTTTGCATAACGAAATATTTTCCAGGAATGTAACCAATTTTTTCAATTTTTATTATTTTGGCTAGGTACAATTACAAACAGAAATCATTTAACTAAACCAACTTTTCATTTGGCGATTCATTGCCAACTCATCACATTTCAGTACCTATAAATAAGGCAACATTTCATGCAGATTTCCCCATGGGTCAAATGCAATAATTTCATCACTCTTCACCAGCGCTAAAACTAAGCACTGGAATTTTACAGTTCCATATTTAGATTTTAACGTGTTAGATGTGGGCCACAGTTGCAGGCAAGTCTGGTTGTGGCTGTCAACTGGCTGTTGATGCATTACCTTACCTGAACTGCTGCTAAATAGGCAGTTGAGGAAAGATGTCTAGAAACCCTCTTTTTCAAAATACTGCTCTGAGCAGTGGGTGGCACAGTGGCGGTAGAGTTGCTGCCTTACAGTGCCAGAGACCCGGGTTCAATCCAGGTGCTTGTCTGTGCGGAGTTTGTACGTTCTCCCTGTGATCTGCGTGGATTTTCTCCGAGATCTTCAGTTTCCTCCCACATTCCAGACATACAGGTTTCTAGGTTAATTTGCTTGGTATAAAATTTGAAAGAGAATTGCCCGTAGTTTGTGTAGGATAGTGTAAGTGTGCAGGGATCGCTGGTCGGTGCGGACCCGGTGGGCCATAGAGCCTGTTTCCGTGCTGTATCTCTAAACTAAACTAAACTAAACTAAACTAAACAGAGATTCGAGGGCTGCAAGCTGGCATGGCAGATGCCATTGGCACTTGGCTTGGATGGGACATGTGCAGTCCATGTCTGGTAGATGTTCGAAGAGACAATTGGCACAGACATTATGTACCAAAGAGCCTTTTCCTGTGCTGTACTGTTCTATGAGTTTAGACTTCAAAGATACAGCGCGGAACAGGCCCTTCAGCTCACTGAGCTTGTGCCAACCATTGATCACCCTGCACATTAGCACCATCCTACACAGTAGGGACAATTTACAATTTTACCGAATACAATTAATCTACAGACCTGTATGTCTTTAGAGTGTGGGAGGAAACTGCAGCATCTGGAGAAAACCCACGTGGTCACAGGGAGAACGTACAAACACCATACGGACAGCACCCACGGTCAGGATTGTACCCAGGGGTGTAAGGCAGCAACTCTACCGATGCACCACTGTGCCGCCCCTATGTTCTGTGTTGCAGGGAATTGTTGATCGATACCATACCCTGGATAAACTGAGTCCTTGAGAATAAAGCTGAGGAGAATTTGTTTCACCCACCTCATTCTTTATCTCTAAAGATAGCTTCTTTAGTAAAAAATCCACATGAAGAGACTGACAATTTGAAGTATAACAGCATAGAGTCATTGGCAACTGGAAAGCAAATCTCAGGAATGTTTACCTTAAACATATCCATGCCTATTATTCAATGACGCAAAAAAAGTACATTTTCTGAAAGTACATGCAAAAAATTAAAATAATTATGCAGATGTATAATGAGTGCAGTTGAGAATTTTGGTTAAAAAATCTTGCTGTACATCGCATAGCATCATCAGGATGCACTCAATGAAATATTGAACAGATGTAAATTATTGTTCACAGTCCAGACAGATAATGCTTCACCTGTCCAGATGAATTTTCATCTCAAGAAAGGCAAAACCTATTGGGTTTGACTTATATTTGTGCATTTAAATCACAACTCACCACCAAAAATGCAGTCTGTCGATGAAAACTAACTTCTATTTCCCTTGGGGAGATACAACATTATCTGTTGGAGGCAGACGAGGAATTTAGCTGCTTGGGAATGAAATGTAAATCAGAGGAGCACCCTGGGTTCTGCTCCCTTGGAAGTATATTATGAGGGGGAAAGGGCTGAAGGTGGGCAAGTGGATGTAGATCGCAATGGACGGCACAGTAGCGCAGTGGAAGAGTTGCTTCCCTACATCGCCAGAGACCCAGGATTGAACCGAACTGAGGGTGCTGTCTGTACAGAGATTGTATGTTCTCCCTGTGACAATGTGGGTTTTCTCCTGGTGTTCTGGTTTCCTCCCACACTCCAAACACGTACGGGTTTGTAGGTTAATTGGATTTTGTAAATTGTAAATTGTGCGTAGTGTGTAGGATAATGTTGGAGTATTGCTGGCCGGTGCGGACTCGATGGGCTGCAGGGCCTGTTTCCACGCTGTACCTCTAAAGCACTGGAGATGAAGTCACCTCATTGGTGACTGGGACTTCCAGTAAAAACGTCCAGATGGTAACTGCAACGAGAAGTCCAGAAATGTAGGCGGAACTGTTTCTGGAGTGTGTCAGAGCAGAGCAGAGCAGTCAAAGTGTGTTGGGAAATCAACAGCAAGAAATATGACCACAGAATTTACTTTCTTTGTCTAAGTTAGGGGAATTGATGATATTTTAGTGTGGAAGTGACTGGTAGGTTTGCAAACGTGAAATAGAAAGGATAATAAATATAGAAAAGCCCAAATGAATTGCCGGAGTGTAAGAGAATTGCTCAGGATGAAATTGGAGATGCCTACATTTCTGCTACTGAGAATGGCGTAGGAGATACTTTACTGTGAAATGGTTTGAAAGCAGAATGCAGAAGCGAACAGTGACAACTTGCTCTTGATATTTCTTGCCCTTCCTCACTTCTTCTCACAATGTTCTTGTATTGTTAGAAATGCAAAAATCCTTGTCTGTTTATGTCCTGGTGAGCTACAGTTGGCAACAATTCTGTGTTCACAAAAACATCGACACACAGTTGATGAGGACAATTGTACACGTAATACTTTAAAGTTACCCCTTCCAGAAATTTTCACAGTTGTGAATGTCGAAGTCCAGAAATTGAGGCTCATCTATTTCAGGACAATAATTGCAAAGAGCTATAATTATTTATTTCTGCCAATTATTAATGATTGAATAGGTGCTGTAAGGGACACTGGTGGTTTATAAAGGAATGCTTTCATGAATTATGACATTGTCGGAATAATCTTGAGAGAATTACTACCTAGTTGTTCTATGTGGCATAAACAGGGGTAATTTGAAAAGCTTCCTACCATGATTTCAGGGAAGTTGGTAATTGGTATTTCTTAACATACAAAATGACGAAGGCTGAATTTCATCCTTTTGGAAGTTTATTTATTTTCTTCAAGTCTACTGAGTTCACGTTTGTATAAAAGCAGCCCTTAGAGATCAGGCAAAATGGTGTTTACCGAAGATCAAAACAGTGACACAAGCTAAGTTTTCAGAAGGACTACAGGCCTTCTAGCTTGGCAGAGAACAACCAAATGTGCAGATCAAGAATATATATTTTCACTGATCTGAACGATAACATTTCAGAATCCTCACCCAGATGCTGGTATCAGAGCATCAAATTTGTTTGTTTTCATTCATTCATTCATTCATTCATTCATTCATTCATTCATTCATTTATTCATTCATTCATTTTGTTTCCATTCATTCATTGCATTCATTCTTTCACTCATTTGTTCTATATCTCTCTACATCACCGTCCATATCTCTCATTTCCCTTTCCATTGACTCTCAGTCTGAAGAAGGGTCTCGACCCGAAACATCACCTATTCTTTTTCTCCAGAGATGCAGTCTGACCCACTGAGATACTCCAGTTTTTTGTGTCTATCTTCGGTTTAAACCAGCATCTGCAGTTCCTTGCAATAAATCAAACCGCTCCAGTTCATCACACATAATGAATTCCCTGTTACTATAGGAAATGGTCTGACATTCTGCTCAAGCAAAGGGAAACACAATTTCCTCTACATTTTTTGGTCAAAATCCTGATAAATTGGTTTTATGGATCTTGAATTTAAATACACTCTGAAGCCAAATAGTTAATTTATCACAAAATATCCAGATAAATTAAACCAAACTGGATTCAAATTATTTTAATATGTCCAGTTTAACAGCCCTGATGTAACAGTGAATACTTTCAAGGCATCGTCCGGTGTAGCTGAAATGACAGCTCACCATCACTTTCTCAAGGCCAGTTGGGGTGAGCAATAAACGTTACCAGAGATCTTGTCCGAGAAACTCACATTCTATAAATAAATAATGAGAAAAGTTACATCCTTTTCTCCTCTTATAGAATAGGATCAAGAGTTAGGAGTCAAGAGTGTTTTATTCTCATATGTCCCCCAGATAGAACAATGAAATTCTTACTTTCAGCCGCACAACCGAATATGTAAACATAGAACACTGAACAATATAATAAACAAGGTAAAAAAAAGTTCAGTGTGTGTATATATGCATGTACACACATATACATACATATACATGTGTGTGTGTGTGTGTAAAAAACATACAGGTATACACAAACACACATACGTATGTATATATATATATACACGTGTAATATGTATGTATATGTGTATATGTATGTGTACACACACTGAACTTTTTTTCCTCGTTATACACACACACACATGCACATATGTATACATAAAAAACAAAAACAATAATAGTGTAAAACAGGATTCCATTATTAATGATAGTTACCGATAATCCTGAAATCTGCGTTCACCAAAGAAATCCAAATTCACGTAGACATTTAATTACTTTTACATATCCTGCATTACTAAAAATATTTTTGATTTGTCGTAATTTTATTATTGAAATTCCATCACAATATATCTTCAGCGTTCGATTTCCCTCAGTTCCCTGCATCTTGCCAATCCCTTACTGAACGCTGTTCTTATCTTCGGTATTAAGTTTGCCTAAGCAACTCAA
Organism: Rhinoraja longicauda; assembly: GCF_053455715.1. Taxonomy (NCBI): domain Eukaryota; kingdom Metazoa; phylum Chordata; class Chondrichthyes; order Rajiformes; family Arhynchobatidae; genus Rhinoraja; species Rhinoraja longicauda. The sequence goes on from NC_135977.1 coordinate 28,015,976, forward strand.
TCCTATCCCATGTGCATTCACCAATTCTTTAAGTGTGGTGTTGATGACACTTTCCTTCATCTCCTTTCACTGCTCCTATGCATCTGGTATATTAATTGAGATAAATTACGAGCAGTGTAAGTAATCAGTGCCACATCATCAATATTATAGCAGGGTCTGTACACTGACAAGAATTTCTTTAAGAAGTAACAAAAGGAAAAAAATGAATAGTTGCACAACTGAAACTGTTGTCCTTTAACTGTACAAAATTAATATATTGTAAAGCTGAACAATCGTGAACCGTAAAAATGCATGGGATGGTTGAAATGTGAACAACTTTCTTTTCAGTTAACAGAAAACGCATAAGGTGTAGAATTATATGCTTCACTTATAATTTATTTTGACTGTCAATATTCTCTACCATGTAGAAATAGAAATTAGTTTTGAGTGATAAATGCACAAAGTAACATTGCATGTGCGTGGAACCCTGTTTCTGAAATTCAGCTCCACTGAAGTTAATGACTCTGAACCGGTTTATCAAGGAGTGTTCTGTTTTAACATTGGTAGATAACAAATGTTTGTCGATATGACACAGGTGTAATCCCTTCTTCCATAGTAACACATAATTCAGTTATTTATTCCGGTGGACAAAATCTGTTTTCTCCTCAGCATTAGTCAACACAAGCGGGAATGATCTGGTAAAATTTACTGATTGGATATATGAAATAATTTTTTGAGAGTGGTGCAATTATAGTGTAACTTAGAGGTAGGTACGTGACCCTCTCCTGTTGCATTGATCTTCCCATTCAATTTGAAGTCTAAGAGAAAATAAGGTTAATGAGAGTTTTGTTCCTGGGAATGGAATATGTGTAACAATGCCTCTTGATTTAACGTTCATGCCCAAAATAATTCAAATAAATTGTGCACAATCCCATTGCTAATCTTTGCTTTAACATATTAATTACATGAAGATGCAGATGATTGAGACATAAAGTTGTGCAACCCAGCAAAAAATAGCTCCACCACAGTGGCTTGTTTTTTTCTTTAAAATCTTTTAATTTTACCCTCAGCAGGTTATAATCATTTACTCAAATTGAATCTCTTTGTATTCCAGCTTTGCATTGGAATGAGTTTTAAAGATCAGAGAAACAGTATCCGAAATTGCTCATTTGTATTCAAGGTGGAATCTGTACTCGACTCCTAAATAGTTCATTTTTGTCCATCAATAAAGATGTTTTAATCATGACTGGATGGAAATTCCAGGAAGGTTTCAAATACTCATTTTCTTTTGCAGTCCCTTATTCATTCCATTCTCTACGTCTGCACTATAAAGCTCCCTTCCAAAAAAACTATTGGCAATTAAGTTGGCATCAGATTCGAGTTCGACTTGCATCGATAGCAACAACATTGGTGTGATGATGATTTTGTACTGTCCTAAAAAATCTTAGAAGTGTTGAGATCTGGAAGTTTAAACCAAGCTAAAACCAGAGGGTAAGAGATACCTATAGAAAATGTGATCTTAATCAATATTGAATATATGGTCTGTACAGGAAACCAAGAAATAATTTGTTATTTCAACACGAGATGCTGTAAGAGCACAGTTTCTCATAAGATTGTTAAGACTATTATGATTAGGATCAGAACTTGCATAGGGCAGCACGATGTTGCAGCGGTAGAGTCGCTGTGTAACAGGGCCAGAGACCCAGGTTCGATCCTGACTATGGGTGCTGTCTGGACAGAGTTTCTATGTTCTCCCTGTGATCGCGTTGGTTTCCTCCAGTGCTCCAGTTTCCTCCCACACTCCAAAGACATTCAGGTTTGTAGGCTAATTGGTTTAGTAAAGTTGTAAATTGTCTCTGGTGTGTGTAGGATGGTGACAGTGTGCGGGGATTGCTGTTTGGCACGGACTCGGTAGCGGTACGGTACGGCACGGTACGGTACGGTATGGTACAGGACGGCACGGTAGCGCAGCGGTAGAGTTGCTGCTTTACAGCGAATGCAGTGCCGGAGACTCAGGTTCGATCCTGACTACGGGTGCTGCACTGTAAGGAGTTTGTACGTTCTCCCCGTGACCTGCGTGGGTTTTCTCCGAGATCTTCGGTTTCCTCCCACACTCCAAAGACGTACAGGTATGTAGGTTAATTGGCTGGGTAAATGTAAAAATTGTCCCTAGTGGGTGTAGGATAGTGTTAATATACGGGGATCGCTGGGCGGCACGGACTTGGAGGGCCGAAAGGGCCTGTTTCCGGCTGTATGTATATGATATGATTAATTTATTCGTTTATGATATGATATGATGATATGACTCGGTGGGCCAAAGGACCTGTATCTCCAAATTAAACAATACTAAAACTAAATTTCCAACCAGGATACCTAATACAAAGGCAAATAAAATACCAATTATTTGTTATTATAAATTATTATTCTATTATTACAAATATTATTATTATGTATTATTTCTTAACCATCCTTTCCATCTTTAAAGTCATGAATTTTAAGACATGTTTTGTTGTGTTGTCTAACTTTATGTCTCAATGTTATGCATTTCCCTGCAAATAATATTTTAAAGTAGCGTTAATCTGATACTGTTAAAATGTTGTAATAAAGTTGTTTAATTTTATAGGAAAATGAAATGAAGATAATTTGTGACATCCATGTACTTCATAACAGTTCAAATTGCTGAACAGTGATGATTGGGTAGTTTACAACCCAATGGTATGAACATTGAATTCTCTAATTTTAAGTATCCTTTCTCCCTCTCTCACTCCCCCACCCCAGAGTGCACCCATTTCTTCCACTATCCCATCTCACTTTCCCACTCACTCTCTGCCCCCTTTCACCTATATCCCTTCCCTGGCTTTACATTTCACTCCTCTCCACTCCTTATCTGACACCTTTTGGAGGGGCATCACAGTGGCGCAGCGGTAGAGTTGCTACCTTTCAGCGTCAGAGACCCCGGTGCGATCCTAACTACGGGTGCTGCCTGCACGGATTTTTGTTCATTCTCCCTGTGATCTCGTGGGTCTTTACCGGCTGCTCTGGTTTCCTCCCACGCTCCAAAAACTTGCAGGGTTGTAGGTTAATTGGCTTCTGTAAATTGCAAATTCTTCTTAGTATGTAGGATAGTGCTAGTGTACGGGGTGATTACTGCTCAGTGCCGACTCGGTGGGCCGAATGGCATGTTTCCACGCTGTATCTCTAACGTCTGAAGTCATCTTGTCTCCTTTTCACCTCACACCTTTGTCACTCATTCTGCCCGTTTGCCAATCAAACCCCTATCCACCTATCACTTGCCAGGCCTTGTCCCACCTTCACCTCTTTTCCTGCTTCCTTACCTCTATTACAATCAGACTGAAGGAGGAACACCACCCAAAATCTCACCAGTTCATTCTCTCCACAGGGGTGGGAGCTGCTTTACGTCCTCATCGTCCACCCTGGGTAGTTCTACGGAACTGGCAAAATTTGCAGCAAAGCGTCAACTACGGTACTCTGAAGCACCAATTGCCACTTTTGTTTGTTGTAGCTGACATACGAAAGAAAGAAGAAAGATTCTCTCCACAGATGCTGCCTGACCGCTGAGTTACTCTAGCATTTGTGTTTTACTCAAGGTTTCAAATAGATTTGTTGCCTTCTGCCCCATTTATTCAAGATTAATATACATACCTAGAGGCTTGATAACGGTAGACCTGAGCCCTGACAATAAAGTTCTGTTTCTGGATAATTCAGCTGTTTTCAACTGAAAAGTCGTCTTTTGACACAGTTGAAACAAGGAACTGCAGATGTTACAAAAAATAAGACAGTGACTTTAGACATCAGTCGGAACAAGGGTCCAGACCCAAATCACCACCCATCCATGTTCTCCTGGGATGCTGCCTGATCCGCTGAGTTACTCCAGCACTTGGTGTCTTGTTTTCTCTCAAGAATCTCCATATCCACCCCACACAAGGTCAGAACTGATCACAGTGTTCAAATTCAGGTCTACAATGTTGTGCAAGGCCGGAGATGTATGTCCCATATGGCAGATGAATTCCTACATCTCAATCTGGTCTGCACATGAAAATAAACGGAGAAAGCCACACCAGAAAAGCAAGATTTCCATTCCCCATTCCACAATTGATCAAGACTTTTATGCTACTCTGCATTTCTGGAGTCTGTTCAAAATAAACACATTCCTGAATGTAAAATACTGGAATTATTTTCGGGAATGACCAACATGAGAGTGTTCAATATATAAAGAATACTATAAACAATCTCCTTAATCACAAACAGGTAGAAACTAACGCAACCCATGTTACTAAATGAATATGGAACTTTTGGCGGCACGGTAGAGCAGCGGTACAGTTGCTGCTTTTCAGCGTCAGAGACCCGGGTTCAATCCTGGCCGCAGGTACTGTCTGTATGGAGTTTGTACGTTATCCCCGTGACCTGCGTGGGTTTTCTCCAGGAGCGCCGGTTTCCTCCCACGCTCCAAAGACGTACTGGTTTGTAGGCTGATTGGCTTGGTAAATTTATAAAGTCGTCCCCGTTGTGTGTAGGATAATGTGTGGGGATCAATGATCGGCGTGGACTCGGTTGGCTGAAAGGCTGGTTTCCACTCTCTATCTCTAAACTCAAGTAAACTGAACCTTTGCTGTGAACACACCAGTGAATGCTTTATTAGCTTTTCCACATAAAAAAATAAGTAAGTCACAACAGTTACCACATATGTACAGTCACATTGGGATTTCTAACTTGGACACAAAAACTGCAGAGGCTGGAATCTGTAGCAACAGACAATCTGCTGCAGGAACTCAGCACCAGCAGTCTCCAGCGTCTCCATTAGAAGTTCTCGTATGATTGCACATTGTGGATGGAACGGAATAGTCAATGTTTCAGGTCAAAACCCAGCATTAGGACGTTGAATTTTTGCATTGCTGAAAGGAGTATGTGCAGCAGGTGGCAAATAGTAGTGACAATCACAGTTTATAAGAACAGCAGTAGAAAATATGATAACACGACACTACTCTATCATTCAACATGATCATTGGTGATCCTTTACCTCAAGTCACGGTTAGATTTGAGTTTCATGCTTGATTTTACTGCCGACTTTGAATTTGACTGAAAACATTTATTGATTATGTTTCTGCACACAGAATACGTTACACATTTCATTTCTATCCAAAGTAAAATAATCCAATGTCTATTTCAGTCAAATCAAAATGTTTCATTCTAAAAAATACTAATGGGTTGCTTCAGATTCTAATGGGTGAAAACCTGAACAACAATATAGAAGAAAAAGACACAAAGAGCTGGGGTAACTCGGCGGGTCAGGCAGTATCCCTGGAGAACACAGATAGGTCACGTTTTGGGTCGGGATCCTTCTTCAGACTGAGACTGAGAGAGTCTGAATGGAACATTTGGCTTCAGTTAGGGAGAAGGATGTACATCTGTATTTCCGTTAGGTGGGTGATAAGCAACTCTCCAGTGAGACAGAAAAAGATACCAAGTGCTGGACTAACTCATCGGGTCAGGCAGCATCTCTGGAGAACATGGATAGGTGACATTTCAGGTCGGGTCCCTTCTTCATGCTGAGAGAGTGAGGGAGACTGAATGGCCCATTTGGCTGTGGTCGACTACGTGGGCAGAACTGCTCATAACCTGAGTAAAAACTACACCTGCTCTCCACGAGATTGAACAATCGCTGAGAGAACATGGAAGGAGCAAGTCAGCACAATATCTGCTTGCCTTGTCGAAGAGTCAAAGCAGTCCTGTCTCAAAATTGCGAACCTTTTCACTGACTTTTCATACTGAGGCAGAACAGGAATAAGAAGCTATATTTATGAGCAGAGACTTGAGACACGGAGATTATTCCCACTGGAGCAGACAAAGACTAAAAAGGGATTTAATGGAAGCTGTTAAAATCATATCCATACTGTTAAGAGGGAAAGACTATTTCCTCTAGCTGGGTGTCGGTGATGGGGGATCAACACTTTAAACTGCCATGGAGTGAGGTAGGATGTTACAAGAATTTGTGCTGAGAGCTCTTGGAGCATGGAATGTTTACTGCGGACTCTGGTTAAGGCAGAAGCTGTTACATTTTTAAGGAATAATTGAATATCTGAAATAAAATCATGCGCAGGGCCACAAAGACTGAGTGAGGGATGCACTGACTGTAGGAAGTAGACAACACACAGCCAGCAAGGCTTGAATCTGGTTTAAAAAAAATAGAACTACAATGGGCACAGCGGTCGAGTTGCTGCCTTACAGCACCAGAGACTCGGGTTCGATCCTGACTACGGGTGCTGTCTGTACGGAGTTTGTGCGTTCTCCCCATGACCACGTGGGTTTACTCCAGGTGCTCCGGCTTCCTCCCACATGCCAATGAAGTACAGGTTTGTAGGTTAATTGGCTTCGGTAAAATTGTAAATTGTCCCTAGCGTGTAGGATAGTGCTAGTGTGCGGGGATCGCTGGTCAGTGCGGACTCAGTGGGACGAAGGGCCTGTTTCCACGCTGTATCTCTAAACTAAACTAAATTACAAGGATGATATCTTTCAAATGTCCACATATTTTGATGATGCTATCTTTGGAGGTTGTGCACATAACATTAGGAAAAGCAAATTCCCTCGTCATTGAGTTAAAATTCTCAATACCGCAATTCACCCACATCTGTTAATTGCAATGCTGACATTTCCCTGTTTCTTGCAATGATTATGTGACAATGATTTCATCATCCATCTAGTGTTAATTGTGTTGTTGACTGGCTGATGTTATGGAGGTAGTGTGATGTGACTGGCAGGAGGGAGGTGAATCTGATCTGGTACACTGTGAGAAGGTCATAAGTTCTAGGAGCAGAATTAGGCCATTCGGCCCATCAAGTCCACTCCGTCATTCAATCTTGGCTGATCTATCTCTCCCTCCTAACCCCATTCTCCTCACATGCAAGCCAAAGTGTGGCAGGTAATAGGTGGACACAGGCGAGGGGATTTTTGACAGGCAGATGGTTGGAACAAAGGCCGGAGATTAAAATTGAAGGTGTACACACAAAATGGTGGAGCAACTCAGTGGGTCAGGCAGCATCTCAGGAGAGAAAGAATGGGTGACGTTTCGGGCCGAGACCCTTCTTCAGTCTGAAGAAGGGTCTCGACCCGAAACGTCACCCATTCCTTCTCTCCTGAGATGCTGCCTGACCCGCTGAGTTGCTCCAGCATTTTGTGTCCACCTTCAATTTGAACCAGCATCTGCAGTTATTTTCCTACACAAAAATTGAAGGTGTGATACAAAAGGATTGTGAATTGTGAAGCCAGAGGAAGGAATGTGAGTGGAGGGGGAGGGGAGAAATAGGCTTGTCCAGGTGAGGCATGGGGTTGGGGGTGAAGAAAAGAGTGGTGGGGGGGGGGGGGGGGAGGGGGGGGAGGGAAGTGGAAGGGGGAGGGGGGGTTATTAGAGGTTTCCTAAAATTGGAAAATCCTGCGTTCATACTACTGCATTGTCAGCTACTCTAGAGTAGCCTCTATGAGGTGCTGTTCCTCCAGTTTGCATGTGGCCTCATTCCAGCAACAGAGGAGGCACAGGGCAGAAAAATCAGTATGGGAGTGGGAAGGGGAGTTAAAATGTTTCGCAACTGGGAGATCCAGTAAGCCTTGACAGACTGAGCGCGTGATCAGTGAAATGGTTGCCGAGTCTAGTTCGGTCTCACTGATGTGCGGGAGGCCATGTTGGGAAGACCGGATGCAGTAGTGCCATGCTGCCGTGGTCTCAAAAGCAGTGGGCACCTTCGACTGCTGCAGAACTAAGGCATATCAATGGAATCAGCATCTGACAGCCTTGTATTGGTCGCTGCCCATGATCACACAGCAACTGAATGCTGAATTAGAGACCTAGAGAGAGAGACCTGCACGAAAACCTCATGTATTCAATGCTGACTTGCAGCATGCACAACCCTGCAATTGAAGAGAAAGCAGGTGATTGTTTCAGCAATCGGGAAGTAAGGACAAAATATATTTGCCGTTCTTGGACATCAAGTTTCAAGAGAGTTTAATTCTTATATCTTCTGTCAATGGAACAATGAAATTCTTACTTGTAGCAGCATAAAAGACCTGTAAACACAAGACACATAGATAATATATAATAAACAAAAAACGAATAAATTAATCATATCATATACATACAGCCGGAAACAGGCCCTTTCGGCCCTCCAAGTCCGTGCCGCCCAGCGATCCCCGTATATTAACACTATCCTACACCCACTAGGGACAATTTTTACATTTACCCAGCCAATTAACCTACATACCTGTACGTCTTTGGAGTGTGGGAGAAAACCGAAGATCTCGGAGAAAATCCACGCAGGTCACGGGGAGAACGTACAAACTCCTTACAGTGCAGCACCCGTAGTCAGGATCGAACCTGAGTCTCCGGCGCTGCATTCGCTGTAAAGCAGCAACTCTACCGCTGCGCTACCGTGCCGCCCAATAATAACCACAATACCAGTGCAAAACACAACTGAAGTCCTTGGTGCAACCAAAGACAGTCCACAGTTCATAGTTGAGGTTAGTGTTGTGTAGTTTAGTTTAGTTTATTGTCACGTGCACTGAGGTACAGCGAAAAGCTTTTGTTGTGTGCTATCCAGTCAGCAGAAAGACAATAGATGATCACAATCGAGCCATTTACAGTGTGTAGATACATGATAAGGGACTAACGTTTAGTGCAAGGTAAAGCCAGCAAGGTCCAATCGAGGATAGTCCGAGGGTCACCAAAGAGGTAGATAGTCGTTCAGCACTGCTCTCTGGTTGTGGTGGTGTTCAAGAGCCTGATGGTGTTGGGAAGAAGCTATTCTTGAACCTGTTACGGGAATTGTCAGAATACCTTTTTCCTGATGGTAAGTATGAACTGAGTGTGTGGCCAGGGTGGTGTGGGTCTTTGATGATATTTGCTGCACCTTCTTGTCGATCCTTCTACGGTGCAGAGGTCAGTACCCATGAAGGAGTGTGTGTGTGCGTGTGTCTTCTTTTACTTAATGGTGGATGGCAACCTGTGAAATCATGCAAATGTCTTCAGCTCCAACATGCCAGTAATTAGTGCATCTGATGCAAAATGAATCAAGTCGCTTCTGGCATGATAATTTTTTTAAGGCTTTGAAGTTATGCTTTAAAAGGAATTCTCGTGGCATGCATCTTTGTGTTACTTTAACCATGGTCCACGGAGATTAAGTATATTTGTGCAATTAAGTTGTAAGGGGCCACAGTTTAAGAATAAGGGGTAGGCCACTAGAACGGAGATGAGGAAGAACTTTTTCAGTCAGAGAGTGGTGAAGGTGTGGAATTCTCTGCCTCAGAAGGCAGTGGAGGCCAGTTCGTTGGATGCTTTCAAGAGAGAGCTGGATAGAGTTCTTAAGGATAGCGGAGTGAGGGGGTATGGGGAGAAGGCAGGAACGGGGTACTGATTGAGAGTGATCAGCCATGATCGCATTGAATGGCGGTGCTGGCTCGAAGGGCTGAATGGCCTACTCCTGCACCTATTGTCTATTGTCTATTGTCTATAACACTTAGGCTACTGCCACGGTGACGCAGCAGTAGAGTTGTTGCCTTACAGCACTTGTAGCGCCGGAGACCCGGTTCGATCCCAACTACGGGTGTTGTCTGTATGGAGTTTGTATGTTCTCCCCGTGACCACATGGGTTTTCTTCGGTTTCTTCCCACACTCCAAAGACATACAGGTATGTTGGTTAATTGGCTTGGTATGTGTGTAAAAAATTGTCCTTGGTGTGTGTAGGATAGTATTAATGTGTGGGGATCGCTGGTCATTGCAGACTCGGTGGGCCGAAGGGCCTGTTTCTGCACTGTATCTCCAAACTAAATTAATCTAAACTTGTTTCTAATTAGTCTTCAGTAAGGAAACATTTGGACTGGGCATTCCAGTAGCTCGAAAATCTTCTTTTTGAATCTAGCAAAACTAATTAAGAGGTCAAAAATGTCATTTGATTTTTAGATTTTCACATTAATTGGGATATGTTCTTTCGAAACTTTTAAAATAGACATAGTGATTGTACAATCGAGTTAATGTTAATGTTTGCACCGGAAAAATCTCTTTACAAAGTTTTATTTATGGAATAATTTGTGTAATTACATGCACGACGAGCTTCTCTGACGGATCTGGGGAAGAAAAATGTTTTTATTTAATGTTCATTTGCATTGGTGTGACCAAAGTCGAAGGTGCATCTTAAATTTAATCAAGTCTTAAATTTGACTTGAAATTTGCCTTGTGTATGAAAATATGTTTCCCAAAGTACCACACAGTTTTACACTGGCAAATGTAAACATAATGATATCATTCCCAGTTTATCCTTCAACTAGAGCATTTTCAGGAGAAATTAATCCAAAGTGTACCTGGTTTTGGTTGCTCATAACCAAAGCAAGTTTTCACAGTTCCTTCAAAAAACCATTCCAAGCCTGCCACTTGGAACCTCACGCAAGTACGTGTCTCTTAAAGTCTCCCTCTGGAACCCATTACAACACCCATCTCACTCCAAATTCACAACATGCTCTGATTCCGTTCATAATTAGTCAGCTGACCCACCACACGCTTCCAGGTAAACCTCTCCCCATCCAGCAATTAACTAACGTGATTCCCTTCTGTCCCATAACCTCTTCCCTCATCCCAAGCTGACCTGGCCCAACCCCCCCCCCCCCCCCCTCATCCTGACTCCGAATTAATTGAGGCCCTTCACACGCTCCACGATGCTGCATCGTGCAAGGGAAAGGCCCTACATCATTGAAGGACAAATCTGAAGCCGTAAGCCAAGATGCAGTGAGCCAACGATCACGCTCCCCACAATAACCAATTGATAAGCCTCTGCAGGAACCAAGGAAGTTATTGGCAATGGTCAGTTTTGATATTACACTTTTATTCATTATTTAAGATAAGCTTTGCAAAATTTCAGAGGCCACTTAATCCCAAGATGGTCTAATGACAGAATTGTATGCTCATAATTTGAAAACATTCTTAATTATAAATGGTAGAGGGATAATCTATGTTTTATTATGCTGGTTCAGCTCAATAAACCAAAATATGCCCAAGCACCAATTTTGAAATTTTGACCATTACCTTCAAAGATACCTAGAGACAAATGAAAACTATTAAATTCTGCCCTGTTACATTCTATTGGATTTTTGAGAGAGGGACCAGGGCAAAATTACAAAATAGACATCTGAAACATTCCTCTTCTAAAGGTGCATTGTTTTTAAATGCTTTGAGTTATCGTTTTTTCTCTGAAGTGGAATGAACTGTACCAGATTTCTGTTTGACTCTGTGAGAACTCTGGCAAAGATTTGCTGACAATATGTTTTGTGGAGGCTTTGATCTGTGAGGCTACTTGTGTTGTGAAGCAAAATTGCAGCTGGAGGATCATTAATGCTAGTTTCCACTAAAAAAAAAATTTTTTTTTAAATGACTGTAAATGGTGTAAATAAACTATTATTCTCTACAATTGTCGCTTCAAAACATGCCTAAGAAAGTCTGATAAGCTCCTATTTGCTTAAATACCATCTCCTATTGTGGGTCTATCATCATGACACATAATTGCAGAATGAGCGATACGCTCTGATGAAAAATATTTTAGTTTTTAGTAAATGTTGGATGCAGAATTTCTAATTTTCTTACTGACATCATCAAAAATATATTTAAGATGAAAAATTTAATTAAAAATTATAATGATCTAAACTGTCATGTTATAATTTAAATGCAAAATTAATTACTTCCTGATTAAACTACTATTGAATCATATTTCAGTTTGCAACTCTAGTTCTGCTGGTTTGCATTTTTAATTGGCTGTCAATAGGGATAAAAGAATAAGAAAGTCATTCAATTTGGGCCAAAAATGAAACTGAAAAATAATACTATTGATTAAAGTATGTAATACAAATTCTTTGAAGCCATGTGAAGTGGTTGGGATCATTTTCACTGAATTACTTTTTCTGCTGCAATGTTGCAGTTGTCAAAGATGTGAGCATGATATTATTTTTAATTTATTTGGCCTGCTGTAAGTTTTTATAAACTTCCTTGAGGGATATATCAGTTCCTTTCATTTCTATCTCTCCCTTGGGAGCAAGACGTCCTTTACAAATACTCTGTACTTCTTGTTAAATTGAGGAGAAACAGATACTGTTTGTTTCAAGCAATGAGGTACAAATCTAGCAAACATGAGGCATGGGAAGGAATCACAACTGGTTTCCTTTGGTACCTTTTTGTTTTGTTGAGGAAAGGCAAAGTACCTGAGGTGAAATATTGATGGTAAAACCTCAGGTCCATGCTTTTGAGGTGTGGCTGATGAACTGTGGTAGAGCTGCCCGGAGAGTTGCTGCCTCACATCTCCAATAATTGATGGTGCCGTCCTTGGAAGTTGCACTTACTCCCTGGGACTGTGCAAGTTTCCTGCAGGTGCTCTGGTCTCCTCCCTGATCTCAAAGATGCGTCAGTTGGAAAGTTAATTGGCCATAATGAATTACCCTTATTGTGTAATTTGTGTTCAGTTCTGGGCTCCATGTTATGGAAAGGATGTTGTCAAGCTGGAAAGGGTACAGAGAAAGTTTACAAGGATGGTGCCAGAGCTAGAGGGCCTGAGCTATGGTCAGTAGGCTGGACTCCATTCCTTGGAGCGCAGGAGGATGAGGGGTGATCTTATTGAGGTGTATAAAATCATGAGAGGAATAAATCGGGTAGATGCACAAAGTCTCTTGCCCAGAGTAGGCGAATCGAGGAGCAGAGGACATAGATTCAAGGTGAAGGGGAAAAGATTTAATAGGAATCTGAGTGGTAACTTTTTCACACAAAGGGTAGTGGGTGTATGGAACACGCTGTGAGAGGAGGTAGTTGAGGCAGGGACTATCCTAACATTTAAAAACATAGACAGGTACATGGATGGTGGTAGATTTCCGCAGGCGCAGCCAGGTCCCCCCGACACCGGTGAACATCCAGGGAATGGACATCAAGAGGGTGGATTCTTATGTATCTGGGTGTCTACATCAACAATAAACTGGACTGGACTGAAAACACCGATGCACTATACAGAAAGGGCCAGAGCAGACTTTATCTGCTCAGGAGACTCAGGTCCTTTGGAGTGCAGAGGGCACTCCTAAGGACCTTCTACAACACGGTGGTTGCATCGGCCATTTTCTATGGAGTGGTCTGCTGGAGCGTCAGCATCTCAGCGGCGGAAAGGAAGAGACTCGACAAGCTGGTCAGGAAGGCCAGCTCTGTCCTGGGTTGCCCCCTCGACTCAGTGCAGGTGGTGGGAGAGAGGAGGATGATGGCAAAGCTAACATCGCTGCTGGACAACGACTCCCACCCCATGCAGGACACTATCACTGCACTGAGTAGCTCCTTCAGTGACAGACTCCTTCACCCCAAGTGCGTGAAGGAGAGATATAAGAGGTCCTTCCTTCCCGCTGCTGTGAGACTGCACAACCAGCACTGCTCCTGGCAGACGAGTCAACAATAACAGCTAAGAACACACAGAAAACTGATGACAATTTATGTATCTTTTATTTATAATGAATGATCTCTTGCTCTCTTGCTATCCACTTTGCTGCTGTAACACTGTAAATTTCCCCGGTGTGGGACGAGTAAAGGAATATATTATTATTATTATTATTATAGGACAGGTTTGGGGGACAATGGACCAAATGTGGGCAGGTGGGACTAGTGTAGCTGGGACATTTTGGCCGGTGTGAGCAAGTTGGGCTGAAGGGCCTGTTTCCCACACGGTATCACTCAATGACTCTATGACTCTATGTGTGGGTGAGTGGTAGAATTGAAACAAAATTCATGGGAATGTGAAGAAAATAAAATTATAGGCTTGGTGTTGGATTAGTGTTAATGGGTGTTTGAATAGTTGGTGTGGACCTGATGAGCTGAGGGACCTGTCATCATGGTGTACGACTCTATGAATCTATATTCTGAAACTCAAAACAAATGAAGTCTGATTCTTAAACAAACAACATTATGAAATAACGCATTACCACCTGCCTTGCACAGAATGAGTCGGTTATTTTCAAACCTGGCGGTGCGCGAAACTTTTTTATAGCCACCTTGTTCGATAGTTCAATATGTCAAGAAAGAGCACAGTCATCATTTATCAGCACATACATTTGCTGTGGATATTACTCAAGTTTTAACAATGAGAGAAAATAGATTTATTTGTCAGTTATATTTTTTCTGATTACAAATTAAGCTGATTTAGACATTGACTTAGGGATATCTTAACTTATCTACTCAGCAAATAAAATTGCAATGGGGATTTGTTACAGAAATTAGAACATTTGTAATAGAGAGCTGTAATAATCTGACAAGATGATACATTGGGCTGGAGGAGCCTGGCCAGCTGGAGGTCTCTCCCAGTTGTCTCTTAATTTATTCTCGGCAATTGCTACCTGATTTGTGCTTGGCAAAAGTGTGCCATAAAAATATTCCCTGTAGGCTGACATCAATGAGGGCGCGCAATTGACGGGTGCATCATATTAAGGGAATGGAATGCAAAAGGACATTTAGCCAATATCTTGTCCCTGTTCACCCGAAACAGTCCTAAATCTGTATCCCATAATGTGCAAAGCAATTTATCCTGTTACATCTTCACTCTTTCATCTGGGATAGTCCGTAGAACCCAGAAAATGGTATTCAATTTCCTAAAACAAGATTGTTGAATGGAAAGGAAAGTGAGCTTTCCTGAGTTGAAGCATTCAGTTTTTTTTGTGTGTGTTTGATTAATACAAAGTGCAGATTAAACTAACTGTTACAACAAATTATACAGCAATGTTGAGGATGCACCATATGGCTTTTGCATGGCTCACCTTCTATTGTTTCCATCCTGTGCATTCACTTCAAGCTTTAGTAGTGCCCCTGGTCGAAGCCCAGCCGGGTGACAACTCTAGAATATGAAGTGCTGGACTAACTCAGCGGGTCAGGCAACATCTTGTTGGGGGGTGTAGCGTAGGTTTACTAGGTTAATTCCCGGAATGGCGGGACTGTCGTATGTTGAAAGACTGGAGCGACTAGGCTTGTATACACTGGAATTTAGAAGAATGAGAGGGGATCTTATCGAAACATATCAGATTATTAAGGGGTTGGACACGTTAGAGGCAGGAAACATGTTCCCAATGTTGGGGGAGTCCAGAACCAGGGGCCACAGTTTAAGAATAAGGGGTAGGCCACTTAGAACAGAGATGAGGAAAAACTTTTTCAGTCAGAGAGTTGTAAATCTGTGGAATTAACTGCCTCAGAAGGCAGTGGAGGCCAAGTCTCTGAATGCATTCAAGAGAGAGCTAGATAGATCTCTTAAGGATAGTGGAGTCAGGGGGTATGGGGAGAAGGCAGGAACGGGGTACTGTTTGAGAATGATCAGCCATGATCACATTGAATGGTGGTGCTGGCTCGAAGGGCCGAATGGCCTCCTCCTGCACCTATTGTCTATTGTCTATTGTCTATTGTCTATTGTCTATTGTCTATTGTCTATTGTCTATTGTCTATTGTCTATTAGCTCTGAAGGACATGGAGGGGTGACATTTGGGGTGGGAACCTTTCAGAGTTACTACAGCACTTTGTGTACTACACAAGTTTCCAGCTTCTGCAAATCCTCACATTTACATCTGAGTAACAGTAAGCTCCAGACACGGATTTGAAGCCTTGAAAGATTTCTCCAGTGTGTCACCACACTAAAGAGGTACCGAAACGTGAAAATGCACACCTCCAGATTCAGGAATAGTTTCTTCCCAGGTGTTATCAGGTAACTGGACCATCCTATCAACAACTAGAGAGCTGTCCTGAGGTACCATCTACCACATTGGAGACCGCTGGATTATCCTTAATTGGACTTTACCTTGCACTAAACATTATTCCTTTATCATGTATCGGTACCCTGTGGATGGCCCGAAAGTAATCATGTATAGTCTTTTCACTGACTGGATAGCACGCAACAAAAGCTTTTCACTTCCTCAGTACACATGACAATAAACTAAACCTCATGACCTTTGATGTCTCATTTTCACATCTTAAATTCCTTATCTCTGTGTCTCCCTCTCCCCTGACCCTCAGTCTGAAGAAGGGTCTCGACCCGAAAAGTCACCATTCCTTCTAGCGAGAGATGCTGCCTTTCCCGCTGAGTTACTCCAGCATTTCGTGCCTATCCCCAATCCTCACTGCCTAAGAAGGTAGGTGTGTGCTTTCACTTTTATCTTCATTTATTTTAGTTAGTTTTAATTTTTTAACCTTATGTTTATTTTCAAGAGGTTCACGGGTGAGTTGAATGTTAATTGATGTCACAAACATTCACTACAGTGAAAGCTTTAACATACAGTGAGACCAGGGTGTGGGCTCTCCAAATCAGATCTGTGGCTGCTGGACCGTTGACAAAAATGTCACTGGAACCACAACCCTAACACTTCAGGTCAATGACCTTAATTAAAGGTCCAAGCTCCGCTCTCCACAGATGCCATCTGATCTAGTGGGAGAGTCTAGGACTAGTGGTCATAGCTTCAGAATTAAATGACTTTCATTTGGGAAGGAGATGAGGAGGAATTTCTTTAGTCAGAGGGTGGTGAATGTGTGGAATTCTTTGCCACAGAAGGTTGTGGAGACCGTCAGTGGTTATTTTTAAAGTAGAGATGGATAGATTTTTAGATTTTTTAGATTTTTTAGATTTAGAGATACAGCGCGGAAACAAGCCCTTTGGCCCACCGGGTCCGCACCGCCCAGCGATCCCCGCACATTAACACTATCCTACACCCTAGGGACAATTTTTTTTTTTTTTACATTTGCCCAGCCAATTAACCTGTACGTCTTTGGAGTGTGGGAGGAAACCGAAGATCTCGGAGAAAACCCACGCAGGTCACGGGGAGAACGTACAAACTCCGTACAGACGGCGCCCGTAGACAGGATCGAACCTGAGTCTCCGGCGCTGCATTCGCTGTAAGGCAGCAACTCTACCGCCGCGCCACCGTGCCGCCGTATTCTTGATTAGTACAGATGTTAGATATTATGGGGAGAAGGCAGGAGAATGGGGTTAGGAGGGATAGGTAGATTAACCCTGATTGAATGGCAGAGTAGACTTGATGGCCTTAATTCTACTCCTATCACTTACTTATCCTTATGACCTTCTGAGTATTAGTAGCATTTTTTTTCGTTTATTTGTAACACTTGGAGCATTTCACTGTTGTTTTGTTTCAATTTTGCTCCGTAGTGCAATATTTTCTCATCATAGTCATAGAATCATAGCGTGATACAGGGTGACCTCAGACCCTTTGACCCAACTTGCCCACACCGGCCAACATGTCCCAGTTACACTAGTCTCACCTACCTGCATTTGGCCCATATCGCTCCAAACCTGTCCTATCCATGTTCCTGTCTAACTGTTCCTTAAACATTGGGTTAGTCCCTGCCTCGACTACCTCCTCTGGCAGCTTGTTCCATACACCCACCACCCTTTGTGTGAAAAAAGTTACCCCTCAGATTCCAATTGAATCTTTTACCCTTCACCATAAACCTATGTCATTTGGTCCTCAATTCACCTACCCTGGGCAAGACAAACATGTGAATTTACACTATCTATTCCACTCGTGATTTTATACACCCTCTATAAGATCAATAGATCAATTATAGACAATAGACAATAGACAATAGGTGCAGGAGGAGGTCATTCGGCCCTTCGAGCCAGCACCGCCATTCAATGTGATCATGGCTAATCATTCTCAATCAGTACCCCCGTTCCTGCCTTCTCCCCATACCCCCTGACTCCGCTATCATTAAGAGCTCTATCTAGCTCTCTCTTGAATGCATTCAGAGAATTGGCCTCCACTGCCTTCTGAGGCAGAGAATTCCACAGATTTACAACTCTCTGACTGAGAAAGTTTTTCCTCATCTCAGTTCTAAATGGCCTACCCCTTATTCTTAAACTGTGGCCCCTTGTTCTGGACTCCCCCAACATTGGGAACATGTTTCCTGCCTCTAACGTGTCCAACCCCTTAATAATCTTATACGTTTCGATAAGATCTCCTGTTTTACAGGTACGCCCCTGGGTTTCCAGGAGGAAATAACCCTGGATGTCTTTGCTGTGACTGGGTGGGAATCAAGCAAGGATGTGTACATTTAGGGCAAGGTGATTTCAGACATGACTGATCATTCCTCCTTTCCTTAGTCTTGTTTTTTTGAGACAGATATTCTGCTCATTCAGTCAAGGCTTACACCAGAGGAGAGGTGGCAGAGTCTGGGTGAACAGCACATGTTATGCTGCACTAGCACTTGCATAACTTAACCCTCAGAATTGGGTGAGGTAAACCAAAGTGGAGAGAACACTGTTTCCTTTATAGCCGCAAAAAGCTGGAGTAACTCAGCGGGATGGGCAGCATATCTGGAGAGAATGAATGGGTGACGTTTTGGGTCGAGACCCTTCTTCAGACCAAAAAGTTGCCCATTCCTTCTGGCCAGAGATGCTGCCTGTCCCGCTGAGTTACTCCAGCATTTTGTGTCTATCTTCGGTTTAAACCAGTTCCTTCGTACACAGTGTTTCCATTATGTTGCCTTCCTGCTGTTTTTCTCCCCCACCCTGCTTCCATCATAAGGCCACTTTCAACCTCTTCGTTTTCAGCAAGAACAGTATTTGAATTGGCTACAGTAGAGAGCAGTCCTGAACTACGCTCTAATTTATTGGTGATCCTCAGACCATCTTTGATCAGACATTTGTGGCTTTACCTCGCACTGAACGTTATTCTCTTATCGTGTATCTACACACTATAAATGGCTCGATTGTAATCATGTATTGTCTTTCCGCTGTCTGGGTAGCACGCAACAAAAGTTTTTCACTGTACCTCGGTACAGGTGACAATAAACTAAACTGAATCATTGAATCATTGAATTATTGAATTTATTGAATTATTGAATATATATTACCTATGTCCACAGCGTTTGCAGCCTGTTATGCTGCAGCAAGTAAGAGTTTCACTTTTGCTGTCAGTGCGTATGACATTTAAACACTCCTAACTATCTCTCAGTCCTGTTTCATCCCTCTCTGCCCTCCATCCCTCTATCCTGCCTCCACCTCTCTCTCTATAGACAATAGACAATAGACAATAGGTGCAGGAGTAGGCCAATCGGCCCTTCGAGCCAGCACCGCCATTCAATGTGATCGTGGCTGATCATTCTCAATCAGTCCCCCGATCCTGCCTTCTCCCCATACCCCCTGACTCCGCTATCCTTAAGAGCTCTATCTAGCTCTCTGCCCCAGCAACATGCCTCTCTCACTGCTGCTGCTGCCTAAGCTGCCCACTCATTCCTACTCATCAATTTCTCTCTCTCTCTCTCTTCTGCCCTCACTCCTTCCCTCAATCCTTTACACCTCATTTTCTCTCACCACTTTCCCCAGTCTCTCTGACCTCCCAGTTGCCAATTTCGATTCTCTTAGAACCCCAGCTCGCCATTGATTTTTCAATACATTCAAGGATCATCAGACAAAATCTATGAACTTCAGTCTCTGTTTTATTTTATTGTTACTGGTAATAGTTTAGACTTTAGACTTTACTTTAGACTTTGGGGTTAGAGCATGGAAACAGGCCTTTCGGCCCACTAAATCCGTGTTGACCTGCGGTCACTCCAAACATTAGCTTTATCCTACACACTAGGGATAATATACGAAAGCCAATTAACCTACCAACCTGTACGCCTTTGAGGTGCTGAAGGAAACCAGAGCACCCGAAGAAAACCCATGCGGTTTACAGGGAGAATGTACCAACTCTGTACAGGTAGCACTGGTAGTCAGAATTGAACACGGGTCTTTGGGGCTATAAGGCACAACTCTACCGCTGCGACACTGTGCCACCCTTTATTAGTTTAATAGCCATGTTCGTCATTATAATTATTAAAACTATTTCCAGAAAATATTTTCTCTTCAAAACAATGAACAATTTTCATTTAAAAATGGCTTTTATTATTTTTTGTGTATTTTTCGTTGCTACTCTATTCCTCTTTCTTTCGGATATCTTCAATTTCCACAGATGCTCTGGCCATGGGGTGGAATCTCAGTGCTATCCACTGGTAGCAGGTCACCTCTACTTGAGAGAGCCCAAGAGTTCCTCGTCTTTTGTCCCAGAGGGAAAGGCACTAATCGAAGTTCAAGGCTTTTTTCTCTGCCAGGGCAATCCTGACGATGAGAAGTTGGAACCAGAATCTCTCCGTTCTCATTGCTCCATGATTTAGCAGGCTGCGATTTTAAGCTCGGCGACTTCACCACAGAGAAACAAAACTGGTAACAAAATAAAATGGATCCAGGCCCCAACCAATTACACTCATTCAGAGAGCCAAACTAATTTCATTCCCTCAGTTCCGTAGCAATACATTTTTACTTCATCCAGCCCTTGTTTATCTAGTAAATCAGTAAATTTACAGAGGGCAACAATGGTGTTATTGAAAGCACAAGGATAATTTCCAGAACACAAATGAGTTGTTTCACCATGGATAACGATAGTAGTTGTATAATACTTTCAGAAAAGTTGGTTATTTTTCTACAATGTGGTCTTTGACTGGATGAATTAATGCTTCTCTGTTTGTATTTATATGATTATTTTTAATGTATAAATGAATAACACTGGTGTGTGTCCAAAGACGGATGCTACATGCACTGAGATGGAGTAACGACAATAAATGTGCTTGTTGGCGGAAGGAATATTAATTAAGAATTTTCATTGTTTTTGTTATTACTTTACTATTAGTCAAGCACCAATATGGTGTGTCACTTGTTAATTATAAAGTAGTCTTTAATTTTCGATATTGTATATGTATACTGTATATACATTTACACTGTGTATAAAATGTATTTTTATTTGCTTAAAAATAAAGTAATCTGTTCACTGTCTCAATTACCAGTGACTGTGTTCAGATGCAAAGTATCAATTTACAAATCTCCATTGTCTATTTGCATGAGAGGAAAGTTATGCCTCACATAGCTTTATGATTTAATTACTATTAAAGCAGAAAGTACTCTCCCCTCTAACACCCCAGAGAAAACAATCCATGTTTCGCCAACCTCTCTTATCACCATTATCTCTAATCCAGGCAGCATTCTGGTCATCATTAGGACATCCGAGATGTCTTCTTTCTTCAGTTTACTTGTTCCCCCCCCCCCCCCGCTGTTGTGGATGGATCCCTCGTCCATATCTCTTCTGCATACCACAGTTCTGCCCTCACTCCCCCTTTACCCAAACGAGAGCCGATAGAAGTATTTATTATTAGGTTGTTCCACAGGAAATAATTAGTACTAGTTTGAGCCAGATACAGTGTTATGGTCAGTCAGTCAGCGGATAGTGTATTTTGTAGAACATACGGTGCCTTGGGAGAACTCAATGAACGAGGCTTATGAAAAGAAACAGCTTAGATATGTAGAGTTGGCAGCAGAAGTTAAGCAGCGAGGATGGAGAGCACGGGCACGTCCGGTAGAGGTGGGCTGTAGAGGTGGGTTGCGATCAACCATGTCGCCATTTGGGGAGCGAGCAATTCGCGGACAGAGTTTGCGCCAGGCCGTAAAGGAGATGTCAGAGGTCGCAGAGCAAGGCAGTAGGTGGATTTGGTGGAGAAGAAACAGTGTCAGCTGAGGGCAGAAAGGAAATGTATAATGTGTGCTATATATGTATTTCTTTTTAAGTATATTCTGTGTAAGTGTATCCCCATTTTATGTGAGGTTGATATTTGTGGAGCTACGACTGTTTAATGGTAGGTTAGGATAAGTTGTAAGAGGACGCAAGAGTTTAACATTTGTTTGAGTGAATCGATTGGCTGAAGTTTCCTTTATTTAGTAAATACAGGTAGCATAGGTTGTAAGAGCAAGTATTGAGGGGGGTTATTCTGGGACCAACTGTTGAGCCTTCTCGAGGTGTCATGGGCCTAACTCAAAGAAACACCAGTGAAGGGAGATGTCCACTTGATAACCCTGATGATACACTTGCATCTACACCAGACATGTCCAAAGTCCGGCCCGGGGGCCAATCGCGGCCCGAGGTCAGATTTTATACGGCCCGCAGCTTCCGTCTTAAAAATTATTATTTATGGCCCGCCAGCACTGTCTAACAGAATGAAGGTAGGGGGAGGGGGAGAGGGAGAGGGGAGAGGAGAGGGCGACTACACCTCCCGGCGGTCAGCGCTGCCCGACTGCACCCCCCCCCCCGAGCGGGAGAGGCGACGGCGACTACACTTCCCGGCGGCGGGGTTGAGGGCGTGCGGGGGGACGGGAGAGCAGCAGCTGAGCTCTCCTCACCCCGCACGCTCATTGGCAGGCGCTCCAGTCAGTCGGGCGAGTGCCGCATCCCCCCCCCCCCAGCGGGAGAGGCGACGGCGACTACACCTTCCCGGGGAGCGCATTAGTTAAAGGTCCGGGGGGGGGGCATTGGCCCTTGGGTATTTTCACATTATCAAATCTGGCCCTCTTTGAAAAAGGTTTGGACACCACTGATCTACACGATTAGTTTTTATGTGCTTCTTATTATATATATTATTATATATTATATTATTATAATATATAATATACTATTATATAGATAACTTATTGCAATATGAATTACTGTTCTGTAGCATAAGTGTGTATAAGCAGTTTAGATACTACTTCGGGTTTGGCCTTGGTTTTCTTGGTTGAGTACTTAGCTTGGTGTTATAGCACAAGTACTTTCTGTTTTAATAGTAATTAAATCATAAAGTTATGTGAGGCATAGATAGGGTAGACAGTCAGAACCTTGTTTTCCCAGGGTGGAGATATCAAAGATTTGAGGCCATAGCTTTAAGGTCAGAGGGGGACAGTTTAAAGAAGACTAGACCAAGTGGACCCATTGGGCCCAAACCTCTCCTGCATTGGTGCAGCACCCTCTCCTCCCCTCCTCCTCCCCCTCCTCCCCCTCCCCTCCCCTCCCCTCCTCCCCCTCCCTTTCTCCTCCCCCTCTCCCCCCCTCCCCCTCCATTTCTCCTCCCCCTCCCTCCCCCTCAGTTCCCACCACCATTCCCCCTCCCCCTCCTCCCTCCTCCCCCCTCTCTCCCTCCTCCCCTCCCCCTCCCCTCGCCCTCCACCCCCCTCCCCTCCCCCTCCTATGCCCCCTCCCCCTTCCCCTCCCCCCACTCCATCCCCCTCATTCCCCCTTATCCTCCCTCCTCCCCCCTCCCTCCCTAGGAGATAGATTGAAACTTAAAAATGTGAATAACTTAAAAAATATAACACCGATTTCAATGAAACCTCTTCCATTAGCACCAAAGGGACGACGGTGAGTAAGGTGGGCCTAAAATTGTCACACTATCGTGTACCGTTTTGGCTGTAGTTCAGGAACAAACAAACAAACAAACGAGAGTTTTAGTATATAGATGTGCAAGGCAAGTTTTCCACCACAAATTAAAGGTGCTGGGAACAGCCTGCAGGGGTGGGATGGAAGCAGAAACAACAATGGCATTTAAAGCACGTTTAGATAAGCACCTGAATACACAGGGTAGGGAGTGAAATGGATCACATGTAGGCAGAAGGGATCAGTTTAATTTGGCATGTTCGACACACATCATGGGCTTGTTCGTCTTCTATGTAAATCAGTCGAAGATCCTTAATCTAATAAAGAAGAAAGTAATCCACTCTTAATGTTTATTTTTTGTAAATATTGTGATTGATCTTCAATTTAGAACTTGTGCACTTTAATAGCTCATGTTAAATGATACGCCCAAAGTGTGAATTGTCTTTCCAAAACCCACAGCCTCCACACCCGACTGTGATATATAAGCACATTATATTGTTCTTTTTTTTCCCGAGTATCTTCCTTAGTAACAAAACATTTTTTTTTTTCAAAGGTAGACACAAAATGCTGGAGTAACTCAACGGGACAGGCAGCATCTCTGGAGAGAAGGAATGGGTGACGTTTCGGGTCGAGACCCTTTTTTTCATGTTGTTCAATATTTAAGTGAGGCGGCTTTGACTATGGCTCTGCCTTGAGATGGAGTGATTGGAGCTTATTCGTAGTATGGCTGATCTAATTGGGAGGGAGATGTGAAACAATGTTCTTTAGCCCATGTACCAATGTACTTAGTCAGAACTTGTCAATTATAAATACCCACATTTCCATGGCAACCAGATTAGACGACCAACAGTACCATTGTGTGACAAATGATCGGTGTAGCAGGGAAAGGCATTGATACGGTGCTGGTTCATATGAAAGCATGAAATAAACTGCGGCAATTTTTTTCCCCTAATTGAAGCTGACAGTGGCTCCAGCCATTCACTGAAGAATTAGTGAATGACCATTCTGCTGGATCCTGCTCACCGCACGGTCCAAACTTATAACCGCAGACCAGATCAATGCTCGCACTTTATCTCCCTTTCATGGACAAAGGATCATTCGTTACCTGCTGACCACTGGGCAACACACTTTACAAACTTCAAACAACAATAGCCCCAATGTTGTTGTGACATTTGAAGTCATTCCCAATTAACAAAGCAACAAAGTCTCTTATTTATCTTTGTGCCTTTGGCTGAAAAGAAATGCAGAATGTTAATCTCAAGTTCAGGTGGAAAGGTGGGGCGGAACCTGTAACTTTTCTGTTGTTCTGTACGAGGCTTGTCCCTCGGGAGGAATGTCCCCATCTGTGAGAAGCAATGTTTAAGTCTCTGCCTGTCTCTGACAGCAGGGGGCTCTCACAAATTTCACTTGGCAATGTTTGCTGCTGGTGCCAGACAGACTGACTAATGAAAGGGCTGACCTCTTCCTTTTCCAATGTAATCACCAATAAGAATATAATGACAGGCTGCTTCAATTGTTGCTTAACTATTTTTTCAGAAGTCTCACATATAACTATGGGAGAGCAAAATGATTCCCAGCTTTGAAAACCTATCTCGGTGACTTCGGTGAAAAACATTTTACTGGCTAACCAGGGCACTGAGAGGTAATGTTTGCGATCATTCCAGGGACTTTTTGAGTGGATTATAATTGTTTTTTTTGTTCATTCAATGACTGCAGTCGGTGTGCCGACGTTTCTTGCCAGTTAGTATGTTGCGTAGGTTGGATTATGTGGATGAAAGGGTCAGGGCTCAGTCTTCCTCTTATGATCTCCCCATTCATTTCAGATTGGATTTATTCATCCATTCCAAATCAATTGACCAGTGGTCATCTGTGTCAATGTGTACATTCAGGTTTGGATCCATCAACTACAACATTGCCCTGATAAAATGTGGAGAATTTGGCTCATTACGAACTTTCAACCTTTTAGAAACTGTAATGGAGAAAGGTTGTACAACGAATTTGTCCAAGACACTAGGAATGATACAGATTTTGACAAGGGTTTTTTTTTCCATAATACTTGTAAAGTTTGCTTAATTTTTTTTTAAAAATGGATCTCTAGAGCTGTAATAAAAGATCTTTTGCTTATAATAAATTCCAGACTGAATAACAACTAAATGTTTACATGCAATTTGCCTTTGGCTTGTATAATTGGTATGGGTCTAATTTGTATAAGTTTTAAGAGTTGCAAAATGCTCAAATTTTCAAATCACGGAATTTCCTTTTTGGACGGCAGAGAAATACGCAAATTGAGAAATGCAAAAGGGTTTTGAGAGGACTTCAAGAGCTCTTGAGATGCCTTTAAACTCTCCCTTTTTATCTTTGGCATGTTTCCAGTGGAAAACTCCCAGCAAGATGCAGAATGATAGGCCCTGGCATAATAAATCCCTGATATGTACCTATTTATTTGAATGAGCTTTAGCCATCACTTATTGCCCGTCCCTCTGTGCCCCTGGATTAAGGAGTCAGTTAGCATACAAGCATTTGGTTGTGCTGGTGTCCAGTATAGGACAGACCAGGTTAGAATGACAAATTCCTTCCTTCAAGAGCTTTAGAGAACCAGATGAAGTTTTACAATAATTAGGCAGTTTCTTGGCTACCATTGCTTCATCAAACCTGCTTTTTATCAAACCAGATCTAAAAATGGGTTGGGTGTTCGCTTAAATGCTTAGGGTCTGTAGATATTAAGTACTTCCAGCTTGCCTGTAATGTGGAAGGCACGTGGGCTAGAGTCTGAGTCAGCATTAGCTGGGGGGGGAGGGGGAGGGGGAGGGGGGGGGGGGGGTGGGAGGGGGGGGGGGGTGGGAAGCCCAGTGCGGATACTTCATTGACTCTAAATTACACTACTCAATATCCCCTATTATGGGCAACTTTGGGAATATTTATCTAATATTCTACGATAATGCAAAAGGGGAAAGATCCTCTGGAATATAATCAGAAGCCTGAAAATGCATGCAAAATGTGCTTGTATCCAAATGCACTCGATTGCACTGAAAATACGAGGAATGTTTATACATTCTAATTAATAGTTCATTGCAATTTGTACTGCTGCAGCAACTCACATCCTTACCTAGGTAAACATCTCCTAAGGTGTGTGACGGAAGTATCAGTGGTCAAATTCCCAGGACAGACAACTTTTGGACAATTTGCAACAGCTGGAGAAGATACATTGTGAACATCTTTTACATAAAAGATACCTCATTCCAAAAAATTATGCAATATCTGGGCATTTTGTGTGAGTTTCCCCCATGGTGGATTTGCAATTATTTTGTGAACGCTTTTTTGGGCCAACTTACAGCTGAAGCCAAACTTGACAGAGAATGCAGCTCGTATTTCTAGAAATGCTTCCACCTTTAGTATGATTGTTGAAGATACTCTTAATCCTCAAATGGTTGTTTTGTTTGGGTTGGGAATTAACACTCTTAAAAACTTGCATTCCCATTCAACTCACTTTGAATGACATGCTTTTGCTTTTAACAAATGTTGGGGAGAGGGGATTGCTAACCATGCCACTCCCACATGACAGCTTTTAAATTTTTTTTTTGCGAGTTTGGGAACGTTGCGTCTTGCCTCTTCCAACATCTATCGAGCAAAAATGGCAAATGTAGGGGTTGTTGCAATAACTCTGACAAGAATCCACAGAACGTGGGAAGAAATGCTTTATTAAAAGGAGAGATAAGGCTCAGGTGAGAGCATAATACAACAGGAGGGGAATGGCTGTGACCCAACGGAACAAACCTTTCTTCTGCAATCTTGCCCCAACTTACCTTCCGCAGGCCCATCTGCTTCCCACTCCAAGCCTTGGGCATGAACAAATCTCGCACAGATGTGCTAAGGTGGGTTAATAAGAATGTGTGAAGAATAAAATGGAATTAGAAAATAATGCTTGATAGTTGGTGCAGACATGGTGGGTTGAATGCTTTCTATCTGTGCTGCCTTATTTTTGGACTCCATTATTTTAGTCGGATGATGATAGGAAACGGGGACCAGCAAGGGCATAATTATGTGCTGAGAATATGTGGAAGTGTATGTTTCCTGATGCTGCAGAATTGATTTGTAACACTAGGGTAGATGGGGCACGATGGCTGGTGTTGGCAAGTTGGACCGAAGGGCCTATTTGCACACTGTATGATTCTATGGCTAAATAAAAGTGCTGTTGAGTTGCTGCCTTACAGAGCCAGAGACCTGGGTTCAATCCTGACTACGGATGCTGTCTGTACGGAGTTTGTACGTTCTCCCTGTGAATGCGTGAGTTTTCTCCGGGAGCTCCATTTCCTCCCACCCTCCAAAGACTTACAAGTTTGTAGGTTAATTGGTAATAATTATAAGTTGTTCCTACCATAATCTCATGTACAGGGATCGCTGGTCGGCACGGACTGGGCAGATTGAAGGGCCTGTTCCCGCGCTGTATTTCTAAACTAAACTAAACATTCCTTTAAATAGGGTTCCTGCAAGTTGACAGACAGATTGGAAGGCTTAGAACCTGTTCGAGTTGGTAGTCCCAAGCTGCAGGAATGGATCTAGATCAAAGATAGACACTAGGTGCTGGAGTAAACCAGCAGGTCAGGTAGCATCTCTGGAGGAAAAGGATAGGTGAATACCAGGCATGGTATACCATTTAGTTATAGAGAAGCTGGGATATTATAGCTACCCACAGTGACCTCCTCTTCATCCTCAGAACACAAGAGCCTCCATAAATTCCACAGATTACTTGGCAAGTTTGGATAGTTCCACGCGTAAGCTCAAACCGACCTAGAAATCAAATCCTCATAAATGTGAAGACGGTGAACTGAAAATTCAAGCTTCGATACGTCGTAGATTTAAAAAAACCCAATATGATGTCTTTAAGAATACAATGACTCAAATCTTTCATCTGAAGTAGAAGAGAATATGCTGGAGTGCTGTGCTCCTTCATCTATGTATTGGTACTTCTACAGATGAGCAAACTTGACAAATCACCTGCAAATAAATATATCAGTTCGTCAGTGCCCAATGCTCACTGTGACAGAACTTCAGCACTGAGCTTGGGTTCTGTTGTATTTGGTACAGTTTGGCCTTGGGTCAATGCCAAGTTGTGGTTTGTGCCCAAACACAAGTTGTGGCTTGTGCCCAAACAGTAGGATCTTAAAATATACTGCCATAGGACTATTCTACCATACTGTATGTCGTGTAACCTGAATCTTTAAAGGCTAAAATACATTTCTCCTGAATTGTAACCAATGTGTTGCAGGAATGACATGTCCTTCAAAGATTCATGACCTCAATGCCATTTTTATCCACTATTATTTGGTTACAAAAAGCTTACTTGGTGACAATGGTAATTTCTTATTCATCCCACTCGGGACTGACCATCTTTACCTAATCCTTTTTTCAAACAGCCGTTTCATTATTTATCTTTTGACCACTTTTCCAAGTTACTTTCTTTGTTATTTTTTGGAGCACAATGTTTTCCGAGTGAGAGGACATAAATTCATAATATGCTGTTCAAGCTGCCCTACAACTGTCTACATAAATGCACTCAACTTTATCCATAGACTTCCCACCATTTCTTATTCACCCATTCCCTCTCTTTAACAAACATGGTTTGTGGGGATAGACACAAAAAGCTGGATTAACTCAACGGGTCAGACGGTATCTCAGGAGAAAGGGAATAGGTGACGTTTCGAGTTGAGACACCTAGTATGAGGAAGGGTCTCGACCCGAAACGTCACCTATTCCTTTTCTCCAGAGATGCTGTGTGACCCGCCGAGTTACACCAGCTTTTTATGTCTACGTTTAAACCAGCATCAGCAGTTCCTTCCAATACATGGTTTATGAGGATTGTATCAGACATTGTGCTCAGATACACCTTAACACCAGGCATTTTTTATTTGCAGCAGTATTGGAGTTATTATATTTTTGGATTTTTGTTTATTCTATATTATCAATATGTATTTTGTTGCAGGCCTGTTATGTTGCAGCAAGCAAGGATGTCATTGTTCCATTGTCGATATACATGACAATTGCACAGAGTTACCTGATTTATACAGAACTTGGTTGAATTCAGTTCAGTCAGAATTATTGGAGTAGTAACTATATGAAATAGTTTAGGAAGTATCTGAGTTGGATGAAGAAGCCAAAAGAGCCATGTAATTTTTTTAACCACATCAATAACAGACATGTCATGCAATTAGTTATGCCACTGTTTTTTTTACTGTCAGGGTGAAAACTATTAAATGAATCAACATAATAAACACTATTTAAGGAATTTAAATGAGAAATACACTAACTAGATGCTTGCAGAATTATTTTGGAATTGGCCAATTCCACAAAAATATAATTAAAATACTCAATTTCTGAGCATTCACTGGAAGCAAAAGATTAATCAGATTCATTGTAAAAATACATTCATTGGATATTTGTATTGTTTACAATTTGGGGCAAACTTATAAAGAATCAGTAATGGAAACGATTAATCATTTGGACAGGTTCATGGATTGGACAGGTTTGGAAGGATATGGGCCAAATTCAGATAGGTGGGACTAGTGTAAATGGGACATGATGGCCGGTGTGGGTAAGTTGGGCTGAAGGGCCTGTTTCCACATTGTAAGTCTCTATGACACTAAGCATGGCCCTTTCAGACCGCTTGGGAGAATTGAACTTGATTTTCAACTCTCTCGTGACTTTTCCTCCTTGACTTTCCTCTCTTCATCAACCATCTTTGCCTTTCTTTGTCCTCTTCTCTCGCCCCTGCTCTCCCTGCACTCTCCATGTCTCTTTCTCTGCCTCACTTGCTCTCCTCTGTCCCTCTCCCAGTGTCGTCTTTAACATTTTACGTTTTAGCTAAAACCTCAAAGAACAGATGATGAGCTCAGCCATTCCTTCTCTCCTGAGATGCTGCCTGACCCGCTGAATTACTCCAGCATTTTGTGTCTACCTTCGATTTGAACCAGCATCTGCAGTTATTTTCCTACAGGTCGGTACTGCTATCAGTGAATCAGTACTCTGCAAACTGGTTCATGTGTAACATTGCACAAGGATTGATAAATGTTTGGTTGGTCATAAAATGCATTGAGCGTCTCAAAATTCTGAAAGTGTCAGATAAATCCAACAACATTTTCTTCTTCCATACTTTTCTCTCCTATTTGCTGGACCATAAGAATCATGAAGACAAAAATTGATACGCCTTTGAATTTTCATTCCAATTTTCCTGTGGCCATATGACAGGAGCTTTTGTGGAGTTATTGAGTCATCTCAACAATAATCTTTATCAGATTACAACCGATCCAGTTATGAGGCAGTAAAAGCTATGGTCAAAGTAACCTGTTCCACCATTTTCTGCAGTTGCATTCATTCAACCTGTCAAAAACATTGTTCCTTTCCTAGTTTTTCTTGCCTAATTGTTTCTGCTGTAATAACCGTTCCATGATAGAAAAATGCATTAACTTGTTGATTGGCCTCAGCAAATTTCTGTTGTGCACGAAGCCACAGAATTATTGAGCAAATAGAACGTCCAGCACACAAGGGTGAGGAACTCGGGTGAGCTATGGGTCACAGTGTCTTGTGGAGAGATGAACAGTCCTACACCTGAAATGTTAACTGTGTCTCTATCCACAGCTATTACCTGGCAATTGCCATCAGTTGCCAAGGAACTGAATCACTACTATCAGGCAATTGACTCAATCATCCTACCACAACCAGAGAGCAGTGCTGAACTACTATCCACCTCACTGGTGACCCTCGGACTATCCTTGATCAGACTTTGCTGGCTTTACCTTGCACTAAACGTTATTCCCTTACACTGTAAATGGCTCGATTGTAATCATGTATTGTCCTTTTGCTGACTGGATAGAATGCACCAAAAAAC
This sequence comes from Rhinoraja longicauda, assembly GCF_053455715.1. Classification (NCBI taxonomy): domain Eukaryota; kingdom Metazoa; phylum Chordata; class Chondrichthyes; order Rajiformes; family Arhynchobatidae; genus Rhinoraja; species Rhinoraja longicauda. The sequence continues at coordinate 28,047,105 of NC_135977.1, forward strand.
TTTTCACTGTATCTTGGTGCACGTGACAATAAACTTAACTGAACCGTATGTTTCTAGTATTTCCTATTTTCGTTCTTGTGATGGCGAGGAGGAATGTCAGAGTGTCTTTTGTGTGATCAGGACATCAAAGAGCAGAGGTCTGGGCTTCTGGGGGTGACTGTTGGCCATTGGATGGGGGGACTGGGGTATGATCTGATGGAGGGGTGGGCTGATTAGCAGTGAGGATAGAGTGCAGTGGTGGGTCCAAACAGAGTTGAGGCATATCTTCTTTAACGCGCAGGAAGGAACTGCAGATACTGGCTTAAACCGAAGATAGACACATAAAGCTGGAGTAACTCAGCGGGTCAGACAGCATCTCTGGAGAAAAGGAATAGGTGACATTTCGGTTCCTTTTCTCCAGAGGCGCTGTCTGATCCGCTGAGTTACTCCAGCTTTTTGTGTCTATCTCATGGCTCCTTTAAATTGCAAAGACCTAATCTGTGCATTCTGTGCTGTCTAAGTATGTACATCATTTCATGCCTCTTGTTGAGTCCGTGGTCTCCATGTAAGCACAAAAGCAGTTTGTTATTGTTTAGGAACCCGTGCCGTTACCAACGATTGGTTTGCTGAGAGCGTAGAAGTATTCTCCTGCGTGGTTGGAATGTCCGGGATGCTTTGTCTCGTTTAGTTCCACCCACCCTGCCCAGTCTCTGCCATTTCCCACACGGCAGCTGACAACTGAGCTGCCTTACTCGTTGTAAATAATTCTGTGTACTTGTATGCCGTTCCTTGTTTCAGAAATTGCTGTCATCACCCTCTTTTTTTTAAAGACATCCAATTCTTTTTTTTTACACAAGCAACTATCTCAACTTTAACTTCCCTTTCCTAATGAATTAAGGAACATGGTATCTCCCAAATCTGTGCCTCCTGTATCGCAACTTGAGTCAGTCTCTTTTTAATTGGGTTTACCCAACCATGTGCAATGTGTACACGTGGTATCATGCATATATATCACATATATATACACATACCTTCGACCACTGACACACACATCTGAAGCAATGGCTTTTGAAACTTCAATAAAGATGCTGTTTGTGATGTTTTTTGTCACTGCCATTAATTAGAGTTCCTCGTGAGTGCACCCAGCACCTGCACACCAACCAATTATCAGACTATGAGATGCATTAGAAACTCAGATAACCATTCTGGAATGGCACCGTGTTATAAACAATCTCACCAGGGCCATGATTAGAGCACTGGGAAAATACCTCAGCATCTAGAGAGCCAAAGTGTGTCCAGAAATGTCCAAGGTTGAAGGATTTGACGGCGTAAGATATGATCAGTTGCTGGTTTACACATCCTTTTCCTTTCAGCCCTTGACTGTTCAGATATATTTATTAATCCACAATGAATAGTAATTTAAAATTCACTGTTCATCCTATGACTGGAGGTTCCAAAAATCCAGATTTATATTGTCGAATTGTGCCATCTGTTAAGTTTTAAAGCCTTTCCATTTTGAGTCTCAGAAGTTTTAAATTCAAATGCTTCCACACTGGAAAATGAATCAAACACCAGTGAAGTAACATTGGTTGCAACAAAGAAGCAGAGCAAATAAAAAACACTCCTAACTCAATACAACTGTTACCAGACCAGAAACAACCAAAATAGATCCAGCACAATGAACAACTTGGTTTGACAGTACATCTTGAGAGGATGATCTTCCCACAAGCTTTGAAAACATTTGAATGAGATGTTTTACTGAAGAGGACACCAAGCAAAATAACAATCTAATCTCAATACCTTAATATAGTCTCATCACGTGACAAGCCTGTAAATGCTGTTACCATCAGCAGTGATTGCAGATGTATCTGCACAATTGCTTTCAACTGTCCTCTTTCCCAACTCAATTCACAAACCCCCTTGAAACGCAAACTCCCATAACTTCTTTTAGAGAGAGCGCCTTAATGTTTCACCTATCACTGATGATGAAAATACTGCTCCAACAATCTCACAGATACACTTCTTGAAATAGCTGCTTCATGTTGACTGAAAGTTGTAATTCAAAGTTGTTATTTTTGCCACAGAAGTTTAAACAATATGCAGCTTTAAAGAGAATCTGGTTCTCTTGACAGTTTTTTACACTTAGTCCAAATAGCCCAGAACACAACTGATATTTAATTAAAAACATTCGCGTGAATCAAAATCAACTTCTGAAGTGAGGTTTCCAGCCAAATCGTCAGCTGTTCATTCATCCTGAGAGACATTAAATATTTCTTGAGTCATTTATTCCAAAGCAACTGTTTATTATGAGGGCGTCCAAAAAGGTCATCTGACACATGAAATTTTAATCAATTTCAATTTTTATTACTTTCTTCGTTCACTATTGATGTCAATATGGGCAGTATTAATCTGAGTTTACCTCTTGTAATTTATAACACTCGAGATGAGTGCACTTTCCGAGTTTTAAAGGGCCTCGTGCGCTGGTCTTTGCCCCACTACGCCACCAGGCCAGTGTTTGGGCTCAGGCTGGAGGTCACAGTGGGTTAGGGTTGGTGAAAGTCCAGTGGTACTCTTTCATCCCACCAGTTGGAGCAGATGTTGACAATCTTCATATTATGGGGGAGTTGAACCTACCAACGGGGTGAAATACAGTGTGGGGGAAGGAACTGCCGATGCTGGTTTAAACCGAAGATAGACACAAAAAGCCAGAGTAACTCAGCGGGACAGGCAGCATCTCTGAAGAGAAGCAATGGGTGACGTTTCGGATCGAAACGTGTTGACCCAAAACGTCACCCCATTCCTTCTCTCCGGAGATGCTGCCTGTCCTGCTGAGTTACTCCAACTTTTTTTGTGTCTATCTTCAATGTGAAATACAGCGTTGTTTCATGTTCACTCTTGTGGGAATGTGCCCTTCCTTGTCGTGAGCCATTTAGTATGTACACCATGGTTAATGCTCTCATCACACAGTGTGTTGAGTTGTGGGCCCGACTGGCATTTGGTGTTAAAAACATCTAACCGGTTGTAGTGCCCTTACCCAGGCGTTACTGCCCATGTAGCTGGGAGGGGTTGGTGATTTCCCAGTACACCCTTCCAGGTTGAAGCACCACTCTCAGAACATGCCTGCTGCCAGCATCTCTGGGGGAAGATTAGTCTCCTGGAACCCCTCCCAGGGGGGCAGTCTAAACCCGAAGCTTACTCTTTCCTTTATTCTCACTTGGCCAAACAATCCTAAATGGATTGGTACAGTGCCTGAAGAGAATTCACTTTAATATTAACCAACTTCATCGACATTGAATGCAGGAAAAGCCAGGATTCTTTTTGAAGCACAATTCATTGCCTCATGAGCGCACACTGCTTAGGATCGTTTGTCTCAGTACTTGTATTGTTGCATGAGTATTTATTTGGCTGGGTTTAAAGACCAAATCCTGAAATATTTTATTTTAATATCAGAGACGTTCGTAGATAAATCAAAAATGTTGGTTGAAAAGAAAGCAATGATCATTTCTAAACTCCAGGTGGAGTTAGATCATGTGATTATAATTAGTGAAACACTGGGTCAAGCTTTGAGTTACAATTGATTCACTGACTCAGACGTTGCCAAATGATTGCATTGCGTCTAAAGGAATTAAGGATAGAACTTGGAGCAGTGCAGGAACTTTGGCCCACCATGTCTGCATGGACAATGGTACCGACATCAACTAACCCCATCTGCCTGCATGTGGTCAGTATCCCTCTATTCTCACTGTTCTCACCTCTCCTGTACTCTCTGCCTTAATGCTTCTTAAGCATTGACATTATATTTGATTCTATCACCTCCCTCGACGACACCAATCGTGTATGCCTTACAAATCATCAAATCTCAGCCACCTTGTCTGAACCTTTGCTGCCTGATATCAGCGGAAACAGGCCGCTCGGCCCATCGGGTCCGCGCCGACCAGCGATCCCCGTACATTTACGCTCTCCTACACACGCTAGGGACAATTTTTTATATTTGCCCAGCCAATTAACCGACACACCTGCACGTCTTTGGAGTGTGGGAGGAAACCGAAGATCTCGGAGAAAACCCACGCAGGTCACTGGGAGAACGTACAAACTCCGTACAGACAGCACCCGTAATCGGGATCGAACCCGGGTCTCCGGCGCTGCATTCGCTGTAAGGCAGCAGCTCTACCGCTGTGCCACCATGCTGCCCAAATATATATTTGATTAGTACGGGTGTCAGAGGTTATGGAGAGAAGGCAGGAGAATCGGGTTAGGAGGGAGATATAACCTAGACATGTTTGAATGGCGGTGTAGACTTGATGGGCCGAATGGCCTAATTCTGCTCCTATCACTTATGACATGACCTCATATGACATTTCCACTCTGTGGGGAAGAAGTCTCTGCCTAGATATTTATGCTTCTCGTTATTATGTGTACCTCTAGCAAGTCATTCCACAGTTCCTGAAATGCCAGGAAAAACAATATAAATTTATCCAACCTCTCCTATAGCTCATGTTCTCCAATCCAGGCAACATCCCGGTGAACATCTTCTACACCCTCTCCAAAGCCTCTATGCCCTTTCTATTGTCTGGTGACCAGAAATACAGGCAATACTCAAGTTTTATACAGTTGTAACATGACTTCCCAAACTTTATATTCAGTGTGCAGACTAGTGAAGGCAAGCATGCCACATGCTTTCTTTAGCATCCTATTCACTGTCGCTGCCACTTTCAGGAAGCTATGGACTAGCACCCCAAGATCCCTCCGTACATCAATGCTCATAAAGGTTCAGCCATTCACTGTATACTTTCCTCTTGCATTTGACTTCCCAAAATGCATTATTTCATGCTTATCTAAATTAAACTCCATCTTCCATTTCTTTGCCCACATTTCCAACTGCTCCATAACCTGCTGTATCCTTTGACAACCTTTGTCGCTATCCAAAACTCCACTAATTTTCATCTGCAATCTTGCTAACAGCAGTCTCAGCACTGATCTGTGCAAAACACTGCTGATCACAGACCTCCAGTACCAAAACCGTCATTACCTTCTGTCTTCTATGA